>NW_020204867.1:0-1109 GCF_001531365.2 Cynara cardunculus var. scolymus
ACACTCAAAAAAATAACCGATTTAGGCTCAAAAACCCAATCTGGACGAAGAACACTCAAGAACAGTGATGAACATCTTTGACCCAGATCGATGAATCTTCAAAAATTCGTGAAGAATTGTGCAAAATTTGTTCAATCCTCTAATCAAAACTGCTGCAGTCTGCTCTGATACCAATTGTGAAGTCCAGAAATCAGACAAACATGATAAGATCTTCAAGAATAAAGATGAATAGAAAAGTAGAGAGAATATCATCAAAGATTGATTTGATTGAGAGAGAGAAAATTACAACTGAAATTCTTGATTACAATTATGCTAATCACTTGGTAATGACAAATTACAAAGAAAATATTATTTATACTAAGAATTAGTAAAGCTACACTATTACAATATAAAACTAAACTAAGGAGAAACTTGAATACAACTTTAACGCTCTTATTTAAACCCAACAAATACCAATAGTGTATTAGGTAACACGAGATGTTGTGTTGCATTGTGGTAAAAAAGATTGTGGTTTCATGTGCTACCTAAAAGATTATGGTTTCATGTGGTAATTTAGGAATTTAAATAAAAATTAATTGGAAGTTTGAAATGTATGGAATTAATAAATGAATATTTAATCTAAATTTAGTAATTTACTAACATGTCCTTTTATATTAAATTAAAAAGAATAATTAATATATTAAAATGATTGGTTGAGATTGGATCTCACGGTTACCACAAACAAAACAGTTCTCATTTGATTAAGCATATATATACATACATACATACATACATACATATATATATATATATATATATATACTATCTTATTAAGCAAATTTAACAAAAGTCTTAAAGTCTTAAAATAATAAATGACCAAAATATCATTTATACTCACTTTTTCACCCCCTTCTCTCCTCACATACACTCACCCTCTCACAACCAATTATTTTAAAATTATAATTTTAAATTTACATTTTATACCCCTTTAATTAATTAATTAATTTACTTTACGTCCTTTACTTTTAAATGTTTCATTTTAAACCTTTATCAAATTAACATACATAATCGTATATCAATTAAAACATGTTAAAAAAATATATTTTTATTTTAACAAATTACACCATTAT
>NW_020204867.1:3431-4520 GCF_001531365.2 Cynara cardunculus var. scolymus
AAGGAGAGGTGTACCTTTAGATATAAAGGTGGCAATTGTATGTGTATATTATAACTCTTACTATTATGTCTTTTAAAACTATAATAGATTTGTGTTAGGACCTGTAAACTCAGTTTTGATATTAACCAAATACTCTGGATGATCTTTTAGACAATAATAGTGCAGCGGAAACAGTATATGAACAAATAGAGTAAGAAATTAATCAAGAACACACAGATGATGAATACGAAGAACACGAGAGAATAGCTTCAAATGATTTTCAATTGATTGAAAATATTGACAATTACAATTCGGAAGCACACTGAATTACAAAGGCCTAAGCTGCTTTTTATACTAGTTCCTAACGACTTTTCTGACTTGACCTAGACAAGTGAAATGATCCAAGCCGTCCAAATAAAGTCGATTACAAACATAGTCACATGAGAAGCACGTGCATCTAACTAACCTAAGTAAAACAGAAAGAAGAGGTTCTCCACAGAAGATGAACCGCAGACCCTCTGTGAGCCAACCCAGAGGCTCTGCTGCATATGACTTGTAAGCTCTTGATAATAGAGGACCATTTTCCAGAACCTCTGTGAGAGACAACAGAGGTTCTGTCAATCTTGACTTGTACGAATGAACATCTTCTGTTGTTGGTCCTCTATGGTCTTCTGTGGAATGAACCCTTCTGTCAACACTTGCAGAAATCTTTTTCATACTTTTACATTAAATGAATAATGAGAGCTAACAATCTCCCCCTAAGTATGAAAAAGTAAAAATTGACAATTTAATGTAAGAAATGACTTAATTGAAAGAATTACAAGAGGAGATAAAAATTCATCCTCTAAAAAGAATTACATAAAGAAAGAATTACAAAATTGTGTTGCTTAGGACAATTCTATTACAGAGGTTTATCACATAACAGATTCTGAAAAGTCGTCTACGGCATATAGCATGTCAGTCTTGATGGTTCTGTAGACATTGAAAATCCATTCTCTAAAGTYGATTTGTACTTTGATAGCTTCTAGAATGTCAGACACTTCACCCATCCTTAGATGCCCTTTGTTCACCTCTGCCAGCACTCTTTTGAATATCCACTCAAGGGTCTCT
>NW_020204867.1:5155-7327 GCF_001531365.2 Cynara cardunculus var. scolymus
CTTGTAAGCTTAGAGAATTGAAACTTGGCGGCAGCAGAAGGTATACCTGTGAGCTCTGGATCATAGGGGAGCTCTGTGTCCACTGCAGAGTATCTCCACAGCAGAATCTCCTCCACAGTAGTAACAGACTCTATGCGCACTTGTTGCATGGGAATCCTGCTCATCGATTCAAAGATCTCAGAGACCCTTCCTACTATGGTGGACTCTGGCACTTTGGCTTCTTCTTCTTCAAAAATTGGCCTGTGGGTGGACCCCTCTGCAAGGATAGGTTTGACAGTTCCTTGCAGAGCATCGAACGTACCTGTGGACGTTTCCTCCTTCGCCTTAGATGTATTTTCATATTTTGTTTAACCTGAGGACTCTGGTTATCAAATGATTGAACAACCAGGAGCAATTTACTTACGATACTTAGTTGAGGCACGCGGTCAGAGCCCCGGGCTCCTCCCACTGGAAGAGCCTTCTCCAGCTCTGAGGGGGAAGCGGGTTCTGCCCTTTCTTGCTTGAGCTTCAGCCAAAGAAGCCTTTAACGCTTGAAGGAGCTCTGGGTCGTCATAATCTTCTTCGTTTATCTGCACTAACGACTCTGAGCTTGACGACCCCTTCTGTGGCAATTCCTCTACAGCCTTGCCCTTGCCTTTACCCTTAGGCTTTGGTGCTTTTTCTTTGCCTTTTGAGAACAAGGCAGCTGCAGAGTCCACTATCTTGAGTGGTTTGGCAGAAGTCTTCTTGGGCTCCTCAGCTTTCTTCTCTGCCTTCTTCTCCCCCTCATGACGATCATGGTCATCACCTCCTTGATCGTCATGGTGTTTGGTGGCTTCTGCCTTGCAAGTTTCTAGGGGAGCCTTCTCCAATCTCTTTAGAATTTTAGTGGCCGCCTTCTTCATCTTCTTAATTACCTCTTTAGCAAGCACAGAGGTGTGGCTTATATCGATCTCTGTCGACCACTTCAACTTTGAGACGCTTTGATAGATTTCTCTTCTAAGGGTGTCACCCTCTTTCACGAGCTGTGAAGTGCAATCTCTGATGGCCTTGTTGGAGGCTCGGGTCTCTGCGAGAAGTTGATCTGTGTGTTTACGCACAATATCACCCAGAGCTTCAACCATAGCATCGAGCTCTCTGCGAGTGGCTAGGTGATTTATGTTAGCCCTGGAGGACTTGGTATCAACACCATATGTCACCGCAGAGGAGAAAATTTGCTTGATCTCATCTTTGAAAGTTGAGTAGTCTGTGTAGCCCGCAGAGATGAAGTCAGCAGCGAACTGGGCGGCCACCTCTGATAGCTTTGTTTTCAACGTCTGGATTGAGGAAGGATTGAGGGACATAGCGCTGAAGGCGTTGGTGAGATCATCTTTTTGTACGACAGAGCTCTGAAGGGTTGCAAGAGTTGTTTTGAGTTCTGCCGTTGTAGAGCTCAACTCCTTCAGAGCCTCTGTGATGGGGGATAGATCTTCTGTCATGGTGCAAGAGATGAACAAGCTTTTCAACTCGTCAATCTTTTGGAATACCGTTGTGGCGAAGGTTTGTAGCTCCCCCTTCGTCACATAGGCATCCTGGGAGTCTAGATCACCAACACATGGTGACCTAGTAGACTCGGAGCGAGAGGCGCCCTCAGTGACTGGTTTATCGTAGTCTGCTCGGGGACGTCCACGGGATCCTCGTACGTCTCCAGGAGGAGAGCCTACCCGTGTTCTGTAGATTTCTTGCCTTGTAGATTTAGAGCTAACATGGCAGATGGATCGAATGTGGACATTGGGCGTTCTAGACCCTCTGTCTCTGTGACCCTCATATATGCCTCTGAAGTATATTCTGGTTGGTCACTCATGTGTGGAGTGGCAACAGATGCCTCTTTGGGATGTGACGAGTCCTTGGGCGATGGGACTCTTATAGTAAAACCTTCATCCTTTTGAGAGGATGTAGGAGTAGTATGTGGTTGCCTGGCTGTGCGATCGACAGAGGACTGAAGAATGTCCTCTGTGAGGTTAGCTTGGGTTGGGCTTGGTGTGTGCGCRCCTTTTTCAATAGGGGATCCCTCTAGAACAGGGCCCCTAGTAGCATGGGTAGCACTGGGAGGAGGGTTAGGATGTGTACCTTTGGTATCTTTTTCTCCGTCACCTAACTCCATTTCTTCTTCTTATTCTTCATCTAAGACAACCTCTGTCCCCAACTCTGTCA
>NW_020204867.1:8797-9927 GCF_001531365.2 Cynara cardunculus var. scolymus
TGATAGTGCATAGTACAGGGGATGGTTTCGAAGAATTTCTAGTAATGGAAAAGTGAAGTCAGGAAAACCTGTTGGTGAAGGAACAAAGTAGTAGTTGTTGGGCTTTTTCACAAGCACGACCTTCTCGTATCGATTTTGAACGAAAGATAGGGCGTGAGACGTTAGAGCTTGGGCCTATGTTACTTCATTGTCACTCGAAACGTTGACGGACTGAGCTGAGGCTGAGGAGGAAGACATTTTTTGCAGGTTTGTATTAACGCTCAAGAAATTTCAGGTTCGCCGGAGAAGAAAGAGTATTGTAAAGGTTTTTCATTTGGGGGATAGGGGTATTTATAATGAGGAATTTTGAATTGAACCGTTTATTTTGACGAAAGGTCGTGATGAGTGGTTTTGGGTTGAGACGGCTCAAAAGTATGACACGCCGTGTTGGGAAGACGCGCGATTGATGATGTGCGCCCCCGTTTCTAACACGCGGGTGGTAAGTTCTAACCCTTATCTACAGAACCACGCGCACTATATCAATAGACAAGAACTATTAAGAGAGTTCTGTCAGAGGCCTAAGGGTAACAGAGGCTCTGTGATATGTGCCGGGCCTTCTAATTTGTTACACCTTTACCTAAACTGTTTGAAAATCAATGTACTTGCTCAGCTCAAACCCACAGAGCCTCTGTTAGAAGCGCCAAAGGTTCTGATGAGTTGACCTCTGAGAACAAGATRCTTCAAAAGTTTTGGCACCTTCTGTGGTTTGATTTTCATTTCAAAAAACTCCCCCTCTGAGCCAGCTTCCATGGCTCCCCCTCGAATAAAAAACCATTCAAAATCCAAAGAGGAAGTATCGACATAAGATCTGTTCAAAGAGCCTTTGTAAGCGATCACAAAGGATCTGTGAAAAGGCTTCTGTGATGAAAAACATTTTTCTTCTTCAAGAGGTTTTATTATTTTGAAAGACCATACTCCCCCTCAAACCTTGCAAGTCTCTGCGAGGTTAAACCTGTTAACTATAAATCAAGTGAAAGGTTATTCACAAAATAAAATTATATACACAATGAAATTTTAAAAGAAAATTAAATACAATAAAAAATAAAGAATAAGACAACCATCAACTAGGACTCTGGACATGTCATTCCTAT
>NW_020204868.1:0-1508 GCF_001531365.2 Cynara cardunculus var. scolymus
TCTCTTTTGTAGAAACTTGCTTCTTTTTCAGCTTTTATTCTTTCAAATTTTTCAAAACTTAAATTTTCTTTTAATTTCAAGAAATCTTCTGAAAGTTTGATCACCCTTAACTCTAGTTCTGATGGAACAGAGTTGGTTTCATTTGAGAAAGACTCACATACCTGGTCATCAGAGTTGTAGGTGGAGTCTGCATTGGATGTGGCCATTAGACAAATGAGCGCTTTGTCTTCATCGTATGATGAAGAATCGGACACCCAATTTTCTTTTTCGGCCATCAAGCTTCATTCTCTAGAATTATACTTGTATTTATTTTTATAGTAGTCAGCATCCTTTATCAATCGTCCTTTGCATTCCTTGGAAAAATGACCAAGTTTTCGGCACCTGAAGCATCGAAGGTCATTTTTCCTTCCATCCTTGTCCTCTTTTCTTTCCTCTCTTTTTTCTTCTCTTTTCTCTTCCCGTTCTTCTCTTCCATCTCTTCTTTCGTCCCTTTGATGGAATTTGGATGGCTTTTTATCATATGATGACTGGTATCTTTCCCTATTGAACTCTTTTCGCTCATAGGGTTTTCTGATGAACTTCTTTTGGAACTGTTTTGTAATCAAGGCCAACGATTTGGCAAAAGCTTTAATCTCATCATCTGATTCAGAAGTTTTCTCGTTAGATTCTGATTCTACCACTAATGCTTTCTTGCCTTTCTTTTTATGTTCTTTGGCAGGAGTCCTTGATTTTTCCTTTGGATCAGCAGCAAGAGCAAGAGGTCCACCGATGGATACCTTTTTCTTCATAATGTCGCTCTCTTGTGCTGCAAGTGTTCCATACAGGTCATGAAGAAACCAGCCATCTAGGTCCTGGTTTGCTTGTAGGGACATAGATAGATAAATCCATTCATCGCGTAGACTTTTTAGGAATAAAATATTGTTTTCTTCCTTAGTTCTGATGATATCGTTTCTTCGACATTGATTTATCAATGTGTTGAAGTGATCGTAGTCTTTTGTATGGGTTCATCAAGGAGGGCTTTGAAATTAGTGTATTCGTTGAGATATTGTGCTCTACGATTTTTCTTTGTTTTTGCTCCTCCTTCCAGTTGGCTTGCTAGTTCATCCCATAGTTCCTTGGTTGTGGAACATGTATCAAGGGACTGGAAGATTTTGTTGGGTAGGGCCATGATTATCAATCTTTTGGCCTTTTTGTCTATTTCAACTCTTTCCATGTCATCTTCGTCCCAATTCCTTTCATCTTTGGGCATGTAGTAGGCCGGAATTTCAGCTGTGGTGGTTGTTCCTGGAACTCTTGGGACTAGAGTTTGTGGAATGTAGGGACCCTCCTGTATAGATTGCAGGAGATTCTTGTCCATTCCTTCCAGAAAATTTACCATTCTGATCTTCCATTGTGGATATTCCTCTCGTTGAAGAGTTGGAGGCTTTGTGAGAGAGCCAACATTATAAGCATAATTCCAGTTGGCCATTGAGAATGTTGAAGAAGAAGATGTAAATTTATGACGAGAA
>NW_020204868.1:2077-6113 GCF_001531365.2 Cynara cardunculus var. scolymus
TTTTTCATTACCTTTTTACATTATGATTTGTAGGGTTTAACATTCAGATTTTCAAAATTTAATTTTTCTTTTACCGTTAACTCTAGCTCAGTTGGAGCTGAGTTGGTTTCATTGATAGTAGACTCACATACCTGATCATCAATGTCAGARGCAGATTCTGCATTGGACGTGGCCATCATACAGATGAGTGCTTTTTCTTCTTCATCGGATGAAGAATCAGACACCCAGTTTTCTTTCTCAACCATCAGGTTTCGCTCTCTAGGATTGTACTTGTATTTATTCTTGTAATAGTCAGCATCCTTTACCAGTCGTCCTCTGCATTCTTTGGAAAAATGACCGATTTTTCCGCACCTGAAGCAGCGGAGGTCATTCTTCCTTCCATCCTTGTCCTCTTTCTTCTCCCCTCTTCTATCTTCTCTTCTTTCTTCTCTCTCTTCACTTCCATCTCTTCTGTCTTCCCTCTGATGAAATTTAGATGGCTTCCTTTCATAGGATGACTGATATCTTTCCCTCTTGTATTCTTTTCGTTCATAGCGTTTCTTGATGAACTTTTTTTGGAACTGTTTTGTAATCAAGGCCAGAGATTTGGCAAAGGCTTTGATATTATCATATGATTTAGAAGTTTCGTCTTCAGATTCTGATTCTACCACCAGTGCTTTCTTTYCTTTCTTCTTTTGATCTCTGGTGGAGGTCCTTGAAACGTCATTTTCTTCAGCTGCAAGAGCCAGGGGTCCACCGACGGACACCTTTTTTTCTTCATTATATCGTTCTCTTGTGCAGCAAGAGTTCCGTATACGTCATGGAGTGACCAGCCGTCTAAGTCCTGATTTGCCTGAAGGGACATCAACAGCTGTGTCCATCATCACCGAGACTTTTAAGGAACAAAACATTGTTTTCTTCCTTCATTCTGGAGATATCGTTTCGATGACATTGATTAATCAATGTGTTGAAACRATCGTATGTCTTCTGAATTGGTTCATCAGGAAGAGCCTTGAAGTTGGTGTATTCGTTGAGACATTGGGCTCTACGATTCTTCTTCGTTTTTGTCCCTCCTTCCAATTGGCTTGCCAGCTCATCCCATAGATCTTTGGCAGTGGAACATGCATCAAGAGATTGGAAGATTTCATTGGGTATGGCCATGATTATCAGTCTTTTGGCCTTTTTGTCAATCTCAACCCGCTCTATGTCGTCTTCATCCGAATTTTTCTCATCCTTGGGCATGTACTAGGCGGGAATTTCAGTTGTAATATTTGTACCTGGTACTCTTGGAACAAGAGTTTGTGGAACATAGGGACCCTCCATAACAGATCGCAGAAGCTTTTTGTCCATCCYTTCCAGAAAATTCACCATTTGTATCCTCCATTGTGGGTACTCTTCCCTTTGAAGAGTTGGAGGTTTGGTGAAGGAACCAACACTCTAGGCGGAGTTCCAGTTGGCCATTAAGATTTTTGAAGAGAGAGAGTTTACGTTTTAAAGAAGATATTTTTGTGAAAAAAAACGTGAATTGAGAGATTTGTGATGATCGTTTGATTGGAAAAACAATCAATTGGCTCTGATACCAATTGTTGATCCCAGATCGCTCAATTACACAAATAATCAAGTTAAGAATAACCAAATTATAGTGTTTTAATGAACAAAATAATGAACACTCAARAACAATGTATGAACATTCAAAGAACAATCTTGAGTGCCAATGATTTTTCACTTTATTCAATATTAATGTAAACACGTAAAAGCGTCGTTGATTACAATAGGCCTAATCACCTATTTATACTCATAGGCTAATAAGAAGATAACTATCTAGCGAGACTATTTAGCTAATCTTCTACTAACAGATAAAGCTTATCTATTAAGGATAAACATTAAAACGAGATAAACTTTGTAGAATCAAGCTGTTGAATGATTATCTCCAGCTGTCTTCCATGGGATATGAGTTCAACCTAATCCTCATATCTTCATAGCTTGCCTCTGGTTGAGCTGGTGAAGGAAACTTCAAGTGTTAGTATCTAGAGGGATCATGAAGATGCATTTTCCATTGCATCTCGGGTCAGTTCATCGACCCTCTGGTTGTTCTTCAGACTTGGTCATTTTTCCTTGAAGTATTCCATCGGCCTTCTGGTTCTTCATCACTTGTTTGTCTTCATTACTTCATGCATAATTGTTATGGGATCTAACATGCAGGGTGATAAACACCAAAGTATGATAAAATAACTTTGTACATAAATATTTGCATTTCAGTCAAATATTACAATTCTCAATATGATGAATAATAAGATCAACTTATTGATATCAGTTCTTGATGCAAATACACCTATTCAAAAATCCAGAGTTCCAAAATGGAATTCTAACACTACGGGCCAAAGCCCCACTGACTCCACGGGCTTGAGTCTCTCTGGTTTAGAAGACCATAACTCCTCTGTATGTATTACAATATTAGTAGAAAGTTTTAGGAAATAAATGCCTTTTATGACAAACCATTTTCCCATTCTTAATAATATCTAAATTATTATTTCTAACAAGAATAATATCTTTAATTCATCAAGTCACGAAGAAATGATGATTCAAAGTTATTATATATAATTAGTGATAATAATAAGAGATAATAATATCCACATATGATAATGCCTCCCATATTTCAAGGTACACCTCTCCTTGATATGTCACCCTTATTCCTCCATCAAAACAAGGCTACTTACCAGAACATACATAAGTCACCMCGTCTGAAAGTACCCATTACCCAGTTCCAAGTCAGAACAGACAAATGGCACCATGTCTGAGGGAACTACTTCTTAAAACAGGTTTCATACCAAAACAGACCTGCGTCACCACGCTTGGAAGAAACATTTTTAAAAAATCCAGTTCCATACCAAAACAGACTTACGTCACCACACTTGGTAGGAACATTTCCCAAAATATAGTTTCATACCAAAACAAACTTACGTTACCACGCTAACATTTCCCAAAATATAGTTTCATACCAAAACAACTCCAATTAKAACAAACCGCAGTCATAAATGTCCTAATGGAATATCATCAGTTCAAAATTATCTTTATCAAAATTCTCATTCTTTATCATCATAAAAGAATAATAATGATTTATTTTGAACTAACACCTTAATCAAAATGGAAAACCAATCAACTTAACAAGTTTTGGTCGATTTAGACTTGGCCCGACTTCAACTCTGGTCAAGTCTTGACCGATATACTAATCCGGACAACACTTTGTCCTACTCAGCCGGATTACAAATTCGGCAACACAAAATCCTTTATCCGATTTACATGTCCGGAAAACTCAATTCCAACTATCCAATGTACAAGTCCGGACAAACTTAATATTAACTCGATCAAGCTTTGTCCGGTTTACATCTAAACTGGACATTTCATTATTCGGACTAGAATCAAATTGGGCAGCCATCATCGTATTCCTACTTTTCCGTTCAAAACCTTTATCCAGTTTATATATCAAAAATCTCACCAACTCTCTAAACCGTACAACACTATGATTCGCCTAGAGGTAAATCGGACAACACATGTCCGACTTAACATAATCTGGACATCACTTATCCGATTTAAGCCGAATCTGGGTGATAGGTTTATAACACAAATCAGTTATGCAATTCAAAGTACTTTTTAAAACATTTAACCACTCACTTTATGCAATTTCTTTTGAAAATCAGATGAATCCAACTTCTTGAAATCAGTCAATAAACAATCCGGTCAAGCTTCTCTCAAATCTCTCTGATTTCAAAAATGGCCAAGAGGTTTATTTAAAAACCTCAGTACATATTTATACCCCTTTCTATAAAAAGAAAGGCGGCTTAACAACCCTTTTTTTATTCATGCCTACCCTGTGCATGCATACATAAATATTTCATGCATATAATAACCATGCATACCAAATTCATGCGTACTAACATATTTTCAGTTATTCATACTCACATTATGCATAGAAATTCACATACTAGCAAGATCAAATATACCAATTTATCATAATGTCACATAGACACCTAATAAATAATTACGTATTAGTTACTTT
>NW_020204868.1:8453-9482 GCF_001531365.2 Cynara cardunculus var. scolymus
GAATATTTCAGATACCCTTCCTACCGTGGCGGACTCTGGCACCTTGGTTTCTTCTTCCTCCAGAATTGGCCTCTGGGTTAACCCCTCTGCAAAGATGGGTTTGACGGTTCCTTGCAGAGCGTCAAACGTACCCGTGGACGTTTCTTGGACTGGTGGGAGTTATGATGAAGAGCCTTCTCCTTCTCTATGAGGGATGGGGCCTCTGCCTTTCCTTGCTAGAGCCTTTGCCAGAGATGCCTTTAAAGCTTCAAGGAGTACAGGGTCGTCTCTGTATTCCTCTTCATTTATTTCCTGTGGAGTCTCTGTGCTAGACGACGACCCCCTCTGTGGTGACTCTACAGCTATGCCTTTACCTTTGCCTTTGGGCTCTGGAGCCTTTTCCTTGCCTTTAGAGAACAAGGCAGCTGTAGAGTCCACAATTTTGACGCCTCTGGCAGGAGTCTTCTGTGGCTCTGGTTTCTTCTCAGCCTTCATCTCCCCCTCATGACGATCACGATCATCACCTTCTTGATCGTCATGGTTCTTTTTGGCTTCTGCCTTGCATGCATCCAGGGGARCCTTCACCAACCTCTGCAAAATTTTGGTGGCCGSCTTCTTCATCTTCTTTATTGCCTTATTTGCAAGCTCAGAGGCGTGATTTATGTCTATCTCTGTTGACCACTTCAGTTTGGAGGTCACCCTCTTTCACGAGTTGTGATGTGCAGCCTCTGATTGCTGTATTGGAGGCACCGGCCTCTTTGAGAAGAAGGTCTGTATGCTTGCACACGAGATTACCCAGAGCTTCAASCATGGCATCAATCTCTCTGCGGGTAGCAAGGTGATTGATGTTGGCCCTTGAGGACTTCGTATGAATACCGTATGTTACCGCAGAGGAAAACATCTGCTTGATTTCGTCTTTGAGAGAGGAGTAATCCGTGTAGCCCGCAGAGATGAAGTCGGTAGAGAATTGGGCGGCCATTTCTGAAAGTTATGTCTTCAAGGTCTGGATGGAGGAGGGGTTGAGGCTTAAAGCTTTGAACGCCTCTGTGA
>NW_020204869.1:0-9488 GCF_001531365.2 Cynara cardunculus var. scolymus
TTCCCTCGCAAATCCGTCGCTGAAAGTTCCCTCGCAAATCCGTCGCTGAAATTTCCCTCGCAAATCCGTCGCTGATACTTCCCTCGCAAATTCGTCGCAGATCCGTCGCTAAGTACATCCCTCGCTGCTCCGTCGCTGTAAGTGTCCGTCGCAAATCCGTCGCTGATTTCCGTTGCCGATCCGTCGCTAATAGCATTACCTACGACTGTTTGACCGACGGAGTATCAACGACGGATCAGCGACGGATCAACGACGGAAATTTCCCTCGCTGATACCCAACATTTTTGTAGTGTATTGATTCCATTGTGAGTTTCAATCCCTAAATGATATAGATATTAGTTGGATTGGTTAATGAGGTTGAAATTTTTGAACAAAGGTTGTGCAAACAGATGAGTGGTTCTCGCGGGTAGCGTCGCGACTTGGGCCATGCGCCAAGTCGCGCAAGCTACTGTTTATTTGTCCTTGATTTTTGCGTGAAGGGTAGTTTGGCGTTGTGTTTATGGTCTTTAGCTGAGGGGTTTGATAGTGTTTCAATTGAGGGTTTCTTTATGGGAATTAACTCATCAATATCTTGATCTAAACTCAAGTTTGTGTCGGTGCAATCCTAGTCTAAGAGGGCGTGCTTAGACTCGGACCTCAGGTGAGTTTCCTCTTACTTTTGGGAAAATAATTACAGGTGTATGGATGTTTATATTTGATAGAATGTTGATTGCACGCCATATGATATCTAATTTCAAGTGTTGAAAGTTAGAACAAAAATGTTGTATTCAAGTCCTTGTGCTTAAACTGTTTTAAGAGCTTTGTAATATTTAGTTTGTAGTTTCTTTTTATAGAGTGTTAGTTTAGTTTCCTGTTTCAGAAGGTGGTATAAATAGGGTGTTGTTAGTTTTGTTAATCAGCGGTTAACATTCTGTCAAATTCGTAAGATTGAGATTGAGAGAGAATTAGTGATTAATCAAGAACATTGAACCTACACTTTGGAATACAAGCAAGCCAACTTATTCAATTCATCTATCTTGTTCTTACCAAATGTCTAGTGAATTCCCTCTAAAATATAGAAATTTAGTCACAAAAACCAACAATTCAAAATGGTACATTCGTGCTTGTTATCTTCATGGCTGGAGATCGTGACAAAAATGATAAAGTTTTCGGTTGAGGAAGGAAAATCATCAAAACACCAGATTGGATAGATGATGATAAAATGCAAATTGTTATAGACATTAAAGGAAGAACCATTATTATTATGTCCAAGACACTAACATATAATGTTTATCACTCCATCATAGACCTATCAATTGCCAAAGACATGTCACTACAACAAAATTGGGTTTATAGGACACTCTCAATCTCTAAGTGTCTCAATAGACCGCTTTATAGGACTTAATTTATAGGATCAAAATATAAAACGTCTTATCTAAAGGTGTTGTAATAAGTTTATATGACGCTTTTGGGCGTCTTAACAAGTTTTTTAGGACATTTATAATACAAAGTGTCGTATTAACAACTTTATAGGACGTTTTTTAGAAAGTGTCTTAAAACTCAATTTTTTATAGGACAATTTTTAGAATAGTGTCCTATAAAGTTGTTAATGAGACGTTTTATATTAAAAGTGTCATAAAAAACTTATTACGACGTCAAAAAAACATCATATAAACTTATTACAATGCCTTTAGATAAGACGTTTTGTTTTTTTGGTCCTATAAACTAAGTCTTATAAAAAGGTCTATTAAGACGCTTAGAAATTGGGAGTGTCCTACAAACCCGATTTTGTTGTAGTTTATGGAACACTCTCATTATTTTATATGAAGGCACAATCATAGCAAGAAGATGAGTCTCATCAACTATTTGTATGTAGTAAGAATGAACTACTCACATATTTCAACAATTGACGGTGTAAATATGTTCGTTCGAGAAAACATGTTGATCTCATTCCATATCCTATCCCCGGTTGTTGCCCTATCAAGATGTGTCCCTTCCTTTGACCCCTTTTCCGATTTATTAGTGCTGTCCCCCTTGCGTTCMCCCCCTTTGTGAAGAATTCCATTTCCTTTTTTCTCCACTCTTATTTCTTCCTTTCTTATTCTCCTGTTGGAAGTACCTAATCTGCTTTTTTAAATCTTTCCTTTCTTATACAAGATTCTAAGGTCCTTCCCCTGTATATAAGTCTGTGCGATTTTTCCCCTTATCTTCTGGYCGACGCTCCCTTTACTGGTATCAGTGCAAGGGTAATTAGTACGGGTTGCCATAGTTGTCTGGATGGATTGGAACGAAGGGATGAAGGAGGGCCGGCCTGCCCAACAAGTAGACCGGAATAACTAGCTTCTAGTCCAACTAGCTAGCTCCAGCCCAAGCCTCCAAATCGAAGCTTCGGAGAGCCTTCTCCCATGCGATGAGATGAATTATGTCTCTCCCTCCAACACCAGACCGTGGACATCTCGTCCGAATTCCTTCAATCCTACCAGCCATAGGTTCAACTATCTACTATGGGGTTGTTTGGTAGCCTTTAATGATACCATTAAGAACTAGAGTCTGAATTGATAAGAGAGAAAACTTGTTTGATAAAACAAAATTGACCTCTGAATTAATTTTTGATGTTCTTAGAGATTCTTTACCTAGGGTGTAGCAAAACCATTAAGAGCATATATTCTTAATTCCAGCTACGCCCTTCAACCTCTCATCTCCATTTTTTTTCGGGTTCATCTACGCTCTCATCTCCCACCCTCTCATCCAAATAAAAATCATCCTCATTTGTACAAACAGTATAAACCACCTTCGTACGTCGATTTCATTGTTTAATCTTATGAAAAAATTTCATGAAATTGTTTAATCTTGTGAAATTGTTTCATATAATTTTTTTTTTTGATGAATTTGTTTCATATATGGTTATGAAATTGTTTCATATAATATTTAATGAAACTGTTTCATGTATTTCTCTAAAATTAAAATAATGAAGATGATAATATGCATGATTAACACCATCTACGATAAAAATGGTTAATCAACCTCTAATAATTACAAAAAAATGAACAAAATGAAAAAATTATGATTGGTTGAATGTGATTTTCTCGGTTTGTACAAATTTAGTGGTTTTTATTTGAACGCTCCTATATATATATATATATATATATATATATATATATATAGGAGCACGTTCAAATGAAAACCGTGCATTTCTAAGAAACCGTGTAAACCAATTTCGACCAATAGAAAAATTCCATTTTTTTCTAATTAAATTTAATCAATAAAGGTATTTCGGTCATTTACAATATTTTATATTAAATATGGAAGTTATTAATAAATCTTAATTAAAGAAACGTAATAAAGGAAATTGTATAAATGGTAACATTTAAATATTTAATTATATTATAATATTAAAAATTTGAATTTGATATATTGTTATGAGATTGAATCTGCAAACAGGTCTTGAAGATTGAATTGCATTATGGAATGAAATCGTAAATTATTGTTCAAATTAAAAAAAATAATGTTAATGAAACAGGTTTCATGAAGGTGAAACTGGTTCATGTTGTAATTGATTCATGAGTAATATGAAATCGTTTCATGGTGAACCACATTTCAGTGATGGTGTAGTTGATCCATTTAGTAGAAAAAATGAAACATGAAACGGGTGCATAATTTATTTGGTTCGTCATTAAATAATTGCATGATGAAACGAGTACATGATGAATCTGCTTCGGGATCTTGAAAATTGTAATCTGCTCTAGAATCTTGAAGATTGTAAGGAGTAAATGAAAGAATGCATCAAATAATGAGTGAAATAAAAAAATTAATTTACATGAAACAGGTTTCATGAAGGTGAAACTGATTCATGGAGTAATTGAACAATGAGTGGTGAACTGCTTTCATGGTGAAACCCGTTTCTGTGATGGTGTAAGTGATCCATTCAGTAGATGAAATGAAAAATGAAACATGAGCATAATGTAGGCGGTTCGTCATGAAATAATTGCAAGATAAAAAATAAATTAGTTTCATTAATAATAATAAATGTTAACGTAAAAATGTTAACGTAAAAATAATAAATTACTTTACAAAAAATAGATTAGTTTTATTAATAATATGATATACATGATATGATTTCCTTGAATAAATAAATATTTGGTTTTACCCTTTTGCCCTTATCGGTATTATTAAATGTATTTTCAATTTTTTTTATTTTTAATTTCTTTAAATAACCTTGATTAATCTTAACTATTGATCAAAAAAATAGATGGGTGAGATTGGTTTACACGATTTACACAAATGAAGACGGTTTTTATTTGATCGTTTCTATATATATATATATATATATATATATATATATATATATGATGTTGTCTTTTATATTTCATCTTCATACTAAATTATTTTCTGTTCTTCATATTTATACTCAAATCATTTTTTATTTTTCATTTAAAAATTTCAGTGTATTATATTGGATCATCAATTATTTTTTATTTTTTATTCATAAATTTCATTTAAAAACTTTTTTCAAATGGTAATTTTTATTCAACACAAGATTCAAGGTAAAATGATAATTTTAATCATTGAGACGGTTGATTCAGAATCATTTCTAAGAAATCATTTTTTATCTAATACTAAATCATACAGAGTCTTGTAACCATTATCGTCATTTAATCAATCTACACTAAATGATTCGGATGCTACCAGACAACCCTTAAATGATCTTAAAGTTCATGACATTTTTTGATAATATATGCTAAAGTTTTATGAAAATTTATGGACAGTTTACGAGATTATTGGGAATACATATATATGTTGGCAAACCAATCTGCGACCGTCACTGCTGCAACTGGTTGGAGTTGTTGTGTATTTATCGAGTGAACTACGTTTTCATCATCAATGGACCAACCTTCCTCACCACTATTCTTATATGAAACCAACTTCATAAGTTAAACAAATCTCATTCATGAAACAAACTGATGGAATCTCACCACAACCAAACCAAGTGAAACACATGCATAAGAGAAATCACATGCCCAATCATTTCTTGATAAACCATGTACCAAATGTCTAAAAGTTTGCATCTTCCTAGTGCAATCAGATGCATACATAAGTGATGGCATTCATGAAACAAAGCTGATTATGAAACAATGGCAATATATATTTGACTAAATTTGCATTGTTATACGAAACCAATTTCATAAATGAAACAAATAGCATTGATCGATGAAACAATGTGCATAATGTGTAAACATTATGTTGATCCTAGTGAAATCATGTGGTCAATTGTAATGTTCTTATGCGAATAAATTACACAAAGCAATTTAAGGTTGGATTGTGGAGCTTATCAACTATAGATAGAAACTTCGAAATAAACAAGACAATGTATTTTGGCGACGTGCAAAACCCTGTCGAGGGTAGAAACCGTAGACAATTGTGATATCATCAATGCATTATGGACGTCAATAAGAGATGTCATCATTAATAATAACAATCGGTATTACAAGATGTGGTTAACTCATAAGTCGTAGATAAACTTAAGTAATAATTTCAGTAGCGGCGAATTCCTTGAGAGCGAATGATTCAATGTCCCCCGGAATGAGATGATTCTTCATATATATACACACACACACACTTCATCTTTATAATTGTTGTGGTAATGATCATTAAATCAGTAATAATCTTCATTTATGATTTCTTTGAATCTTGGCCGTCAATTGTGCTTGAGTCTCAACGAGTGAATCTCTGTCACAATTCTTTAGTTACAATTGATTCCTGCAATAAATAAGAAAAAGTAACAGTCTTCACTGTTATTTAAACTGTTGGTTGTCGTTATTATCGGATAACCATAACGGTCATAGATAACCATAAGTCAAGGATATAATCATGGATGATATCCTAGTCGGTCATGTTTATGGATTTTTCACCCAAACAATTTGCCCCGGAGATTTGAATTTCAAAAACTCGTTTATATCTCAAGTTTTGCTCCAAAAGCTGGTTATCTTTCAAATGATTCAGTTTTCTTTGGAAACTAAATCTTGACTAAAAGGACACACGCGTATAACATCGTGTGTAAAGACAACTATTGTGTGAAAACCATCTAGAGAGGTTTTGCCCATTGATGATCGGGCCTAACATCATCATCGATTTTTGAAAATCGACATAAATATTGATTTCCTCTCTTGAAGTTCGTTTTTACTCTTACTAATTTTCATGATGTATCATAGTTTTTGAATTCTTGCCTTTTCTTTCAAGACCTGCACATAATCGATACCTTTTGCAGATTTTCGGTTAGATATATAAGGTACAATTTTTATGCCCTCTCCTAAACATATAGCAAAAAACCCTGGAAAGCATTGCCAAGTCAGAAGTTTGTATTCTACAACTTTGTCTAGGGATGGCAAAAAATCTCCGTACCAGATAGGGAACCGGATTCCCAAACCTGGTTTGACTAGGGAATCACCGAGTTGACCAGGAAAGGAGAATCCCCGATTAACATTTGGTTACTTGAAATTTTAAAATAATATGCTGCTTAAATGTGTAATTGATATTTATACAGATATAATAGAGAAAATTAAATTTTGTAAACGAGAAAAATCCCCGATTCCCCGATGTGGATCCCCAACCCCCGATGGGGATGGAGAAGGAAACTTGTTCCCCTACCGGGATGGGGATTACGATCCCCAATATCCCCACCCCATTGCCATCTCTATTTGTGTTGATTCCAGATTATAGGGAGATGAAGGATCCTGCAAATGTCATAGAGGAGTAGGGAGACCTAGAGGCCTTCAGACTCATATCCAAAATTCTCTTAAATATAGAGTTATTTAGTTCGGGTGACCTTTGTCCGGATGAATGCCCCGAAGGGTGGTTTGTCTTGTACGAATACCCTTTCAAAATTGGCTTCTCCTGGCCATTTTCTGCCTTTTCAAGGGCGTTTCTAGTGCCTTCAACTTGTCTCTAGGGAAGATGATGCCCCAATTTTATAGAATTATCAGCGCATTGAGAAGTTATCTAACCATAGGGTGGGACTCGTCTTATATGATTAATAATCTTCTGACTGCTTATACAATAAAGCTAAAAAGCAACCATTGCTACAACCTTTACACTAAGGCTAGAGGAAGCAAAATCCTAGTCTTAGACACTTCTGTCAATGACAGAAAGTGAAAGATTAGGTACATTTTTTGGAAGAGTGTCAACGTTAGGAGACGAAGACCAACGGTTGGCGTCCGGATAGAATACTAATCATAAGTGTCGACCTTATTTTGCATTTGTCTCTTTTAAATCTTTATTGAGGACTAACACTTTTGTCTTGTGTTTCTTGCATATATTGACTTCTCTCAAGTGTCTCCCTTACCTGACACTCAAGAGAAGCTTCAGAAATTCCTCTATCTATCTGACTGAGAATTTGCACCGATGGCCCAGAGTCGATCATTAATAGACAAGGACGAGGTCAAGTTTGTAGGGTCGTCTGGACCAACTAATAGACGAGAGGAAGAAGAAGAGAGAGAGAAAGAGAGAAATAAAAGAGATGTCATGTAAATACTTCCCCTCTTCTTATGGATAATTACGTCATAATTACTTGTCATGATTAATGATGTTTTCGTTCTTTATTTTTTAGGTGAAACTTTTTGAAATACTTCCCCTCCTATTGGGAAGTCTTCGACAACCACCCTTCCAAAAAGTAAAAGGATAGCTTGCTAGTAAGGGTAAAAGCTTAAAAGGGAAGACCTGACCTCGGGTTTAGGCGCCACGAGATCGAAGAAGAAGACGGATAGGGCATCATCTTTGAAAATCAAAGACCATCCCAAGGTTGTAGATCTTGAGAAGGTGAAAGTGTCATCTCATTATGACACAACATCCCTGACCCTAGATAAAGGAGTACTAAAGACGTCGGTGCCTGTAGCTTCCTCTGCGAAGGGAAAGGATGCAAAGGTCAATACATGGCCCCAGGACAATGTCTATGGCATTTATAGTCCATGTCGACCTTTTTAAGGGGATACGCTCAATGAGAGCATGTTTCCCTAAATGAACTTCTTTCTTCTTTTTCAAAATAAGGATAAGTATGAGGGTACTCTAGTCGAGGACGTGTATATGCACACAATCAGGATTTATTTCATGATAAGAACTTTATATTTCACTTTTGATCATATTTAAACCCGTCTTCTACTAATGTTATGTTTATTCTTATTACAAGTGTTCCACTCAGCTTTGACCATGCATGATAGGATCGACGCAGTCAGTCATGTGTCAGTAGGCTACTTAAAGAAGGCCAAGGATGCTAAAGCGGCCAAGGATGTCGCTGAAGTTAAGTTGAACAATGCCTTTTCCAAACTAGAGAAGAGGGTCGTGCTAAGGAAGAGCTTCGAGGTCACCTAAAAGAAGATATGTCGAAATTATGTTGAAGCTATGTCGATCATGTGATGTAAAAGAAAGGTTAGGGTGGTCATTGGTTTGACCGATGACACTCTGATGCTTAAGTCAGTAATTTTCATCTAAAATAAAACATAATCAAAATAAAGAGGTAGTTTAGAAGAAAAAAAAGTAGGTGTGCCGCCTTCCAACTATGGGGAATATCGCGTTTATCCATGGTTTGTAATTGGTTGACACCAACTGGTAGAAAGCTTTCCAGTGTTAAGTTTTTTAGTGTTAGGAAAAACACATTGTAAAAGATAGTCATCTTCACGAAAAACCTTCATCTTGACATTTTTGTTAAAATGTTGTGCGACCATTTGCTGTTAAGAGGCCATCCTGGTTAATGCTAACTCCCATAGTTCTTCAAGTTCGTCGACGTCATAACCTAGATGAACTAGGTTATGATCGACCGACTGATGTCATGCAACAGGTAACTTAGACTCGACGACAAAAATTGCCTCACAACCAGAAACTAGAGAAAGAGGGGTGTGACCTATAAATATATGTGGGTCATGTGATTAGCCCATAATACCAAAGGAAGTTTGTTGACCAATTTACCTTTAGTGGCTCTTAGCCTCTTCTGTATGGAATTGAGGATAACCTTGTTGCTCGATTCAGCAAATAAATTCGACTGAGGATAACAAGGAGTGGACGTGATTAATTTTATACGCCTATCCTCGTAGAATCGTCTGGATTTGTCCCTGATAAACTGGTCGATTTATTATCACATACAATTTTGGATGGAATTCCGAATATGCAGATAATGTTAGTCTGAATAAAAGACACGACCTCGTTATCCCTGATTTGAGAAAAAGCAATGACCTCTATCCATTTAGAAAAATAATTTGTAAGAACTAACAAAATACCTATTATCCTGGTGCTAGGGGAAGTCTACCAACGATGTCCATACCCCACCACATGAAGTGTAACACCCCCATTCCGAAGGAAGGGAGGTTACTTCAAAACGTAACGGAACGCTATATAAAACCTCCAAAATATAGYCTCCAATACAAAATAAAATCTTCCATAACGAAATTGAATATAACCTCAAATAAGATATAAAGGTCTCCAAACAAAATATTTCCAAGAAAAGCTAAAAACAACCAAAGAAA
>NW_020204870.1:0-2760 GCF_001531365.2 Cynara cardunculus var. scolymus
CAAATGAAAACCGTGCATTTTTAAGAAACCGTGTAAACCAATTTCGACCAATAGGAAAATTCCATTTTTTTCTAATTAAATTTAATCAATAAGGGTATTTCGGTCATTTACAATATTTTCTATTAAATATGGAAGTTATTAATAAATCTTAATTAAGGAAACGTAATAAAAAAAATTGTATAAATGGTAACATTTAAATATTTAATTATATTATAATATTAAAATTTTGAATTTGATATATTGTTATGAGATTGAATCTGCAACAAGTCTTGAAGATTGAATTGCATTATGAAATGAAATCGTAAATTATAGTGAAGGTGAAACTGGTTCATGTTATAATTGATTCATGAGTAATATGAAATCGTTTCATGGTGAACCACGTTTTAGTGATGGTGTAGTTGATCCGTTTAGTAGAAAAAACGGAACATGAAACGAGTGTATAATATATTTGGTTCGTCATGAAATAATTGCACGATGAAACGGGTACATGATGAATCTGTTTCGGGATCTTGAAGATTGTAATCTGCTCCAGAATCTTGAAGATTGTAAGGATTAAAGGAAAGAATGCATCAAATCATGAGTGAAATAAAAAAATTAATTAAATGAAATAGGTTTCATGAAGGTGAACTGAGTCATGTTGTAATTGATTCATGAGTAATATGAAATCATTTCATGGTGAACCATGTTTCAGTGATGGTGTAGTTGATCCGTTTAGTAGAAAAAATTGAACATGAAACGGGTACATAATTTATTTGGTTCGTCATGAAATAATTTGCATGATGAAACGGGTACATGATGAATCTGCTTCGGGATCTTGAAGATTGTAATCTGCTCCAGAATTTTGAAGATTGTAAGGAGTAAAGGAAATAATGCATCAAATTATGAGTGAAATAAAAAAATTAATTTACATGAAACATGTTTCATGAAGGTGAAACTGGTTCATGGCGTAATTGAACAATGAATGGTGAACTGCTTTCATGGTGAAACGTTTCAGTGATGGTGTAGGTGATCCATTCAGTAGATGAAATGAAAAATGAAACGGGTGCATAATGTAGGCGGTTCGTCATGAAATAATTGCAAGATGAAAAATAAATTAGTTTCATTAATAATAATAAATGTTAACGTAAAAATAATTAATTACTTTACAAAAAATAGATTAGTTTCATTAATAATATGATATACATGATATGGTTTCTTTGAATAAATGAATATTTGGTTTTACCCTTTTGCCCTTATCGGTATTATAAAATGTATTTTCAATTTTTTTATTTTTAATTTCCTTAAATAACCTTGAGTAATCTTAACCATTGATCAAGAAAATGGATGAGTGAGATTGGTTTACACGGTTTATACAAATGGAGGCGGTTTTTATTTGATCGCTCATATATATATATATATAGTTTGTTTCAAATACAACCCGTCGCATTTGTACAATCAATGCAATCCAATAAATTAAAATATTTATGTAAATGATAAGAGTTTATTTATTATGATTTAAATATTTATAGATAGAAGATGAATATTGTTCATTAATTATGATAAGATAATACTTTATATTAGGAAACAATCAATATAGAGAGAGTTTGGTTATTATACAACCATTGACATTTGTGCAACCAATACAACCCAATCTCAACCGTCCATTTCATTTGATTAATATGTTATTTCATAGAATTTTTTATTGTTTCCTAATATAAAGTATTGATCATAATTAATGAACTATATTCATCTTTTATAAATATTCAAATCATAATAAATGAACTCATCATTTCCATAAATATCTCAATTTATTGGGTTGCATTGGTTGTACAAATGCGATGTGTTGTATTTGAAACAAACTCTCTCTATATATATAGGGGCTGGTTCAAATGCTAACCAAAATTATCGTGTTAACTTTGTTAACCGATCTTGACCGTTAATTTGAATAATAAATGGTTGTGATTTAATGATATTTAAAAATTAATTATTAAATTAATATTTTCAATTAATACATGTGAACAAAATATCAAAGGGTATTTAGGTAAAAAGTAATTTATCTTTAATACACGAGTTGTCAGACATATGAACAACTTGTATGTATCTTCAAACCACATCAAACAAAAAGGATTAGACATATGAAGAACATGTGAACCGTATGAACATCTTCTGTATATTCATGAGCCAACTCTGTTGTATGTACATGAACACCTATGAACCAAGGCATCTAGGGCTGTGTGTTTTCATATGTGTTCACATGTTTTTACATATTCTGTGTGTGTGTGTATGTATTCATATGAACATCTAGTGACTTGAATATACATGAACACTTATGAATCACGACATCTAAGGCTCTGTGATTTCTGATGTGTTCATATGTCAAATGTGAGAATTGTCGATTAAAATAAATGTGAATTATAGAACATGAACACGTGTGAAACCCCAATGTCAATATTGCATCATGATCAATTGTGATATTTTCAAATTTGTAACTCCCAATTAATTATTTGGGAGTTACATAAAATGACAAATTACTTAAATACCCTTGTATTTAATATATGAGTTACATTTTAACCAAATGAAAAGATGGAATATGATTGGTTGAGCTTGGTTAACATAGTTAACACAAAAAAATTGGTTGATATTTGAATCAAGCTCTCTCTCTCTATCTCTCTCTCTCTCTCTCTTTATATATATATATATATATATAGAAGAGCGTTCAAATAAAAACCACTCAATTTGTAAAAACCGTGAAAACTTCATTCAACCAATCATAATTTTTCA
>NW_020204870.1:3095-9013 GCF_001531365.2 Cynara cardunculus var. scolymus
TGATTAGTTTGTGGTAACTGTGAGATCCAATCTCAACCACAAATCAACAAATAAATTAGGAAATTAATAATTATGGTAGTTTGAGTTAAAACTATAATTAGAGGGCATTTTAGGTATTTTGAAAAAACTCCTCTCTCCTCTTTCATCTCTCCGACCTCCAATCTCCGGCCTCCGGTGAACATTAATCCGGCAGGTACCAAGTAATCACAAATATACACAATGTGATATTCGTTGTGATATACTGCGATACCACTATGATACCAACTCAAATCTTAAAAACAAAGATACACAATGTGATACCCATTGCGATATACTGTGATACCAACTCAAACCTTAAAAACAAATATACACAATGTGATACCCATTGTAATACACAATGTGATACCCATTGTGATATACTATGATACCGATTTCACCGGAGACCGAAGATTGGAGGTTGGAGAGATGAGAGAGGAGAGAGGAGAGAGGAAAGAGGAGTTTTTAAAAAAAATACTTAATATGCCCTCTAATTATAATTTTAACTCAAACTACCATAATTATTAATTTCCTAATTTATCTGTTGATTTGTGGTTGAGATTGAACCTTACAGTTACCCCAAACTATTCTGTTCTCATTTGATTAAACCCCTATATATATACACACACACATATATCACTTGCATTCCTAGATAAACTCTATTTTTTAAATTAGACAACATTTCCTAATATAAAGTACTAATAATAATTAATGAACCCTATTCATCTTTCATAAATATTCAAATCATAATAAATGAACTCTCATCATTTCTATAAATAATTCAAGTAATTAAGTTGCATTGGTTATACAAATAAACATAATTGTATTTGAAATATACCCTCTCTCTCTATATATATATATATACACATCTATCACTTGCATCCGTAGATAAACTCTATTTTCTAAGAAATGTTACACAAGTAAATGTTTCCTATTTACATTAATTATTTATATATACTTTAATAATTATCTAAGCACAACCATTATTATAGATTTTCACCCATCACACCATGCATCGTTTGTGCCAAACTGGTGCCATTCCATTTCTTTTTCCAGTTTTTCTCTGAATCCTTACAAAATCTTTACCCTATATAAATCAAATTTATCTAAAAGTACGATAAATACTGTGAAACAAACCATAATTTTTTTGAATCAGTAACTTATGATTAAGTAAATATGACGTCTAATTTCGATTCTTTCAAAGCAAAACGATCCTCTTGGTCGATCTTCTTCGGCTTCATGATCTCGTACAAAATAATAAGAGAAATTTGACTGCATATTAAAAAATACTTTGTTTACAATGGTTAAATTGATGTTGAATTCATATTATGATGCTCCTTAAGGTGGTGTTAAACAATGTCTTTTAGTCTTCTTTTAGAACTTACATTATAAAATACTTTGTTTGCAATGGTTAAATTGATGCACMTGAGGATGGTCGATGCATGGTTTTAGAATAGATTACCTTGTCTAGAGCTTTGTATAAGGTTTCTTAGACTCCTTACAAGTCTTACTATGGAATGTCAGAGAAGGGGAATCTGGTCTTGAGATATTTCACAAAAGGATGCTCTGTGGTCACACATATTTGCATCTGTTCATAAAATATTAATCTTGATGAGGGCATACTACTCAAAATTGAGAACCTTCTGTTACTCAGATAGGTCAAAAGTGTCTGCAATGTAATGCCATTTGTGATTTAGAGAACAAGGAAAAATGAAATTCCAAATAGCTGTCTATTAGATGAAGATCCTATAGTTGGCTAAATACTACAGATTACTGGATGTGTATAGATTGGGATTTTTCTTATCCTACATAGGGTTGTAATCGAACCGAACGAACACGAACGGAGGCTTGTTAATATTCGTTCGTTTAACTTAACCGAACGAACACGAACGGTAAACGAACGAAAATCTTTGTGTTCGGGTTTGTTCGTTTAGAAATAAGGTGTGTTCGTGTTCATTTATGTTCGTTCGTTAACATGCTAAATAAACGAACGAACATAATAATACAGGATCCAACTCACAACAATTCTAAACTGTTTGTCAAACCATTTGACAACACTCCCAATGCCATTAAAGAAGGATTATGTAGTGGGTTGCCATGTCGCCCATAAAGCCTAATCAAGTACAAAAGGATATTTCAAAAAATTAAATTCTTAGAAAAGAATACATGATATATAAAGAGGAAGGGATTCAAGAGGTAGGAGTTCAAGAAGTACGAGTTTACGGGATACGATTATAGGAGTAAGTATAATAATTGTGATTCACGTTGTGTTTGAATGAATCAAATATTGTAGCTAAAAGTATGTTTATTTTGCAGATTTCACAGGTTAATTTTGAGACGAGTATACCAATTACTATTGGGAAAGGTATTTTCAATATGTATAATCACACTTTGTTTGCATATTTGCATATAACTTACATATTTGCACTAACTTGCATATGTTTACATAGGGCAAGTTGATATAGGTGATGTACATTACCTGATGAAGTTCGACCAGTTCCATAATTTACGGTTGATGGTTAATTTTGATAAGGATGATTCAAGCAGTCGAAGATTGAAAATTTTCAACCATTTTTTTTTGTAACAATGTCTTATTATCGACTTCATTCTAATCTTGATGATTTGACGTTATGACCAAACTTTTGTTTTGGTTTGATTTGCCAAATTTGATTTAAACTTTAAAATTGATACAGATTGGTTGGATATAAAAATTTTGAATTTGATATTTATTTTTTATTGCATCAATTAATTTTTTCTATTAAATTAATTTTTTATTGCATTAGTAAAAAACAAATTTTATTTTGGTAATTTGGATTTTTTTTTTGAAAAAATCTTCAATTTGATATCTGAATTTTTATTGAAAAAACGATACTTGGAATGAAAAATAGATTTTATTACAATAATTTTTGAAAATAAAAAACGAATTTTAGTTATTTTTCTATAACTATTTTGCAATTTTAAATATGATGTGGAATATTAGTTTTAAAATAAAAAATTATATGACGTGGAATATTAGTTTTAAAATAAAAAATTAATATGACNAATATTAGTTTTAAAATAAAAAATTAATATGACGTGGAATATTAGTTTTAAAATAAAAAAAATAATATGACGTGAAAAATTAGTTTTAAAAAAAAATTAATATGACGTAGAATATTTTAGTTGGCAAAATATATGGATGATGTCAGCATTAACAGGTCAACAGGTCAACCAGATCCTTAAATAAACAAAAAATTTGATAAAGACCCCTAAATGAAAATTTTGAAAGTTGGTTACTCAAAATAGAAATCAGGTGAAAGTTGGTTCCATTTTGGTGCAATTTTCCCTTTAATTAATCATTCAAAATATGAATTTTTTTTAGACTTTTTCCATTATTATTTCACCATATTTACCAGTTGTATAAGTCATAAAAATGTATCTAACATATTTTAGAAAGTTCAAGAATTATTTAACAGGTTTTGGAATGTCCAATAATTTATTTATTCTAAAAAAGTGTTCAAAAACCTAATAATAATAATAATAATTATTATTATTTGATTAACCTGGATATCCAATCCGCTATGCGAGCCGACTAACCCAGGGTGAACACTTGATTTGCAGATAGCCCGTAGTCACCGCATTTGAACCTTCATGGCTACAAGTGGATTTTTATTCTACTTGGATTTGAACATGAGACCTACTGGTACCTCTAACTTTTGGAGTCAAACTCAAACCAATCAAACACCATTTTTTTGGTTCAAAAACCTAATTATTTCAATCATTAAAATTCATTGAATTTTTTTAAACTTTTGTATTTATTTTAATATTACGTTTTCTCAAAAAATATTAATGCATTATAGACATCCAAAAAACCAGGGCCACCATCCCATCCAACGCCTATAATTAAATGAGTAAATTACAAATTTGATCCCTATGGTTTGTCAAAAAATACAACTTTCATTTTTATAGTTTTAAAATTACAAAATAACCATTATGGTTTACAAAATCTTCTAGATTTGGTTCCTCACTATAACAGCCGTTAAAAAATTTCGTCAAATGAGGAATATTTTCTTTATTTTATCGATTTTTTTTGTTTTTTAACCTATTCAAAAACAAAATGGACTAAATCATAGAATCAATTTTAATTGGGTAAAATATAAAAAAATAGAGAAAATGACAAATATCCATAATTTATCAAAAAAAATTAACCATCATTAAAGAAATAGACCAAATACAGATATTTTTGTAAATCATGATGATTATCTTGTAATTTTAAAACTATAGAGACAAAAATGTCATTTTTAACAAACCACATGGACTAAATTTGTAGTTTACTGTAATTAATAAGAAAAATCCTCAATAGGTTAATGTAACTTTTTGCGTGTATATAGTTTGAAAATGTTTTGAATACCGGTGGTCGTAGGGCTGAGCAAAACCCGAAAAAACCCAAAAAAACCGAAAAAACCGACCGACGAAATCCGACACCGAACCCGAAATATTCACCCGAACCACCCGAAGTCCGAATCCGATTTTTATATCGAGTATTGTAGGATCGGGTAGGATCCTACAATCCATCACCCGAACCCGCCCGAAACCCGATTTGGTTGAGAATTGAGATGTTGGGCTTGGGCCGTGGTCTGGTTTAGAGTCTTGAGACGTTGAGTAGGTAGTAAGGGGCCCTAATCCACGCTTCGTCGAGTGCAACGCCGTTCATCATCCACGCTTCCATCGAATCGATACGATCATCAGTCTTGAGTCTTGATCTTCTAGTCTTCTTGACGTCTTCCCCCTAATCCACGCTTCCTACGAATCGATACGACCTGACGACTGACGAGTGACGACCTGTTCCGACTACCTGTTCCGAGTTCCGACTACCTGTTCCGACTACCCCCGTCTACGAGTTCCGAGTTCCGACTACCTGTTCCGAGTTCCGAGTGACGACCTGTGGACCTTCCAAGAAGTGCAAGATTCCGACTCCGACTCACAAGAGATTATGTAAGATTTGCTATTTTGCTCAGCCTTTACAAAATAATGAACTGTTTAATTTTGGTTAAGTGCAAGATTCCGACTCCGAATCAATGCTATTTTGCTCATCCTTTACGACCAAGTTGTTATCTTATCTGTGTAAAATCTGTTCAATGAACTGTTTAATTTTCTGTTCAATGAAGTTATCAGAATCCAAGTTGTTATCTTATCTGTGGCTGTGTGTAATTAGTAGCAAATGCAATTAGGAATTACATAAAAAGGAAAACTTTAAATTCCACTTATTTTACCATCTAAGAACAATGAACATAAAGAGGAAAACTTTAAATCCCAGTTTAAATCACTTTGACTTATTATTACAATATAAATTAAGTGGTCTTTCTCTATCATTCACAATGTGCAACCATGTGACCTGATTTTGTTGGTCTTTCTCTATCATTCACAATGTGCAACCATGTTCCAAATTATGTTTCCATGGTAGATGTAGTCACAAAGAGTTTGTTCAGATTAATATTCATGTTTGGCTGATTGGTTCTTCCTAATCTATTCACATCTTTTCATAATTTCTATATGCTAAATATGCAATCTCTTATGCTCAATTGCTCACTTATAGAACGATGATCCGTGGTTATTGTATTTGTATATACCTAAACTGGTTTGTCATCAATTAATACCTTATAGAGAATAATAGCACATTACACATACATAGATTTGGGATCATGCGAGGTTAGAAAATGAATAGAATGTCGTCGTCTCACATGAATAGTTGTATGGCTTTATTTATAGGTAAAGGTAATTGGGAAGGATGAATAAAATTTTACACTTGGGTTTTGTTGATCCTCTCTCTCAGTGATTTGATGATAATCCCTTTTTCCTTTCGATGTATTTGTGTTTCTGTACTTTCGGTTCCAGCGATCATACACTGAGCTTGTTCAGTGATC
>NW_020204871.1:0-640 GCF_001531365.2 Cynara cardunculus var. scolymus
AAGTAAAATTTCGCAAAGGTCTCTGCATAATAGAAACGAAGTCCGGTAACCCAATCCTCACAGCAAAGAGAGAAATAAACCTTTATCTTCTGGACTTTGAATCCTCTATGGAACAAGACACTCTCTGTCTTGTGTCTCATAAGAGTGATGAAAATTGGCTATGGCATCAAAAGTTCTCACACCTYAMSTTTGATRHRCTAAGAAAACTAGCCACACAGAATCTGGTCAAAGGAATTCCTGCTCTCAAATTTGAAAAATATCATCTGTGCTCCGCCTGTGAGATGGGAAAACTAAAAAGGGCATCACATAAGACTAAATCAGAGACCTCCTGCACCAAGCCGTTGGATATGCTTCACATAGACCTTTGTGGACCAATATCAACCCAGAGCCTATTCGGAAATAAGTACATGCTGGTATTGGTTGATGAATACTCCAGATACACTTGGGTTGAATACGTAAAGAAGAAATCCGAAGTTCCAGACCTACTCATTGGAGTGATGAAAAGGCTACAAGTTCTTCTACAGCAAAAGTTGGTGAAGGTTCGTAGCGATAATGGAACCGAATTCAAAAATGCCATTATTGATGATTATCTCTTCAGTGAAGGCATTACACAAAACTTTTCATCCGCAAGAACTCCACA
>NW_020204871.1:3045-4670 GCF_001531365.2 Cynara cardunculus var. scolymus
TGCTGAATCTCACCACTTAGAGGCAATTATCTTTAACCATCAATTCTCAATATCTCATGGTTATGCCAATAAGTGATAAAATAACAATGCCATATATTCTCTAAGTATCTTAAACCAGAGCCTCTGGTTCTAAAGACCAGAGCCTCTGGCCATATAGAATGACTTAGAATTTTTGGCAAAATTTTTTCTATGTAACCATAGCCCCTCTGGTTCTATTGGTGACCAGATCCCCTCTAGTTCAAAGCAAATACTTGGTATTTCTTATCAAGTGCTTTTCTCCCAACCAGAGCCTCTGGTTCCAAAGACCAGAGCCTCTGGTTCCCACCTTCACTTGCTATTTCTTATTCTCTTTACAACCAGAGCCTCTGGCTTGAGATTCTTTGAAAGCAAGTCAACCATTTCCCTTTCAACTCCCTTTTCATATCAATTTTTTTTTCAACCAGAGCCTCTGGTTCTAAAGACCAGAGCCTCTGGTTCTAAAGACCAGAGCCTCTGGACTCCATCCATTGCTTTTGATTTATTTTATACCTTCCCCTTTGAAACCAGAGCCCCTCTGGTTCTATTGTTAACCAGAGCCCCTCTTGTTCTATTGGAAACTAGAGACCCTCTGGTTCAAAATAAAGACTTGGTAATTTTAAACCAAGTCCTTTCTTTCTTCCAACCAAAGCCTCTGGTTCTAAAGACCAGAACCTCTGGATTTCAAATCCTTTGAAACCAGAGCCCCTCTGGTCCTTGCTCACTAAAATCATTTATATGACCAAGTGTTTCCAATCAACCAGAGCATCTGGTTCCAAAGACCAGAGCCTCTACTTTCCTTCGCTTGCTATACATTCTTTATCTCAATCAGAGCCTCTGGTTCCAAAAACCAGAACCTCTGGCCTTGGTTAAATTGATAGCAAGCCTTCATCATTTCATTCCATACTTCCTTTTCTCATCCTTTCACAACCAGAGCCTCTGGTTCTAAAGACCAGAGCCTCTGGATTCAAAGTCTTTGCAACCAGAGCTCCTCTGGTCTAAAAGACTCTTTGCTCTTGACACTTAGTCATATTTAATACCATTATTTTTCATCATTCACAACCAGAGCCTCTGGTTCTAAAGACCAGAACCTCTGGATTCAATGTCTTTGCAACCAAAGCCCCTCTGGTCTTAAGATTCATTCATATCTCCATGCATCCTATAAGGGGGAGCAAAAGTTTACATTTGTAAACTTGCATTTTCCATCCAGACCCTCTGGTTCTACTATCTAGAGCCTCTGGTCCCATAAAATGCTACATATGATTACATTACCAGACCTCCTCTGGTTTTATAAACATGGATTGCTACATTTCAACAGAGTCTCTAGTTTGTTAACCAAAGTCTCTATATCAAGCAAATCCAACATTTCTACTTGTCTTAATTGACATTAAAACCAGAGCTCCTCTGGTTCCCCACCCACTTTGTCATGCTTAACCAGAGCTCCTCTGGTTCCATGAAAATATTTTTAAAAAAATAAAACTCATCTTAATTGAAAACCATTTTTACGATTATACAAAATTGCAGCTTTTGTGACTAAAAACTATACAACAAGGGTTTTTAGAAGACCAAAACTTCGTAATTAGTATTAATCTTACAATTAGATGAGATTT
>NW_020204871.1:5560-5831 GCF_001531365.2 Cynara cardunculus var. scolymus
TTTTTTGGGAAACGTCTTCACCAAGCTATTATTTGGAATGAATCTTCATTTCAAATCCTTTATGACGTCACTCAAACCACGCGCCTAACACATAACAGGCTGTCCCCTTTTTTCCGTTTCAACCTTTTTCCCTCCCAAACCCCAGCTTGACACATGTCCACATTCATTTATGGCACGTACTATCACGACGGCTCACGTTCCTCCAAACCCATCACCCAAATCCCAAACCACCACTTTTCTCATGATTATTATATTATAATAATCAAAGAAA
>NW_020204871.1:7350-8806 GCF_001531365.2 Cynara cardunculus var. scolymus
GAAGGCTATCAAGGACATGATGGAAGTCCTTAACGGCCTACCTTCATACAAGGCCAAGAAGGCGCCTCAGGAACAGAGGCCCAACCTGCAGCATCTGTTGCTGCAGGGGTTACCCCAATAGCAGATCTGGTCACTAAGGCTGAGTTCCAAGCCTTTGTTGACAAAGTGATGCGGTCCTTGGATGACCTTAAACTCCTAATACAAGATCCACCAATCCCTTGCCATCCTTCAACGTCATCTAAACCAGATCGATACCCAAACCCAAACCAACTCTTCCCGCCTCCAAATTCTCCAACAAACCATCACCYAACATCATAACACCATCTCATCCCTAGCCACCCAACGCAACCAAGTCCTCATCCAATCCCTTGCCACCCTCACGGCTCAGGCAACTGAGACCGATGAGAACCTCACATACATTATTTCCCAACTACAAACCATCACATGCCACCTTCATCAACTACCATCCTCCATCATCTCTCAAATTCCCCAACCTTCCCAACCTTCCACTTCATCAATCGATGAAATCCTCACCAACCACACCCACCAAATAACAACCATCCAAGACACTCTAACCCACTACCCGCTGCCATCCTAGTCCAAATACCCCAACCCACCCCTCAACCACCTCCTCCCTCTGCAGGCCCCTCATTCGATGAAGCCTTCTCTTTCTTCACTGCAGAGGTGAGAAATCTAATCGCCAACCTTCCCATTCCCCCACCAACTTCAACCTCCACCATCCCAACACAACCTACAGCCTCCACCTCCACCATCGAGTTTGCCACAAAGGCATACATGCAAGCATTATCAAGAGCACTGGTCTCCTCTTTCAACGAGATCAGTGTAAAGTTTGTTCATCGAGCCATCCAACCAACAAGGGCTCTCACTCAAACGATGGTCAATGAACAATGACGTACATCAACTCTCCTCCATTCAATAAAGGAGACCAGCAGAAAGGCAGCCCTGAGGGAGTATCTTACATTCCTCATGAGGGAAAAGAAAAAGAAGTGGTCTCATGCCTCTTGTTCAAGCAGCTGCCCGAGCAAAAGAAGACGCCACGACGACCAAGACCCCGAGGATCAAGGCCTTGGCCCTCGTGAGGGGGAGAAAGAAGCGGCGGCTGCATACACTTTAACATCCGCTGCACCATAGCAACTAGCACCACACCAACCATCACCCCAAAAAACCCAAGCAAGGGAACCAGAGGCCTTGCCCTCTGATGATCAACCGCATATCCAGGTTCCCTTGGCTACAACCCTAGAACCCATCGTGTTGAGTTCCTCAACCGATGAAGAACCAACCACCCCACAAACACATCAACCTCTTTCTCCTACACCAAATATAAACCTACCCCTAACCCCTTCACCAACACCCCGCTTAACTCAACCTTTCATCATTTCTCTACAACCAGAGCCCATAACAACCCAACCTTCTTCACCCATACAACCAGAGCCCA
>NW_020204871.1:9331-10398 GCF_001531365.2 Cynara cardunculus var. scolymus
TTCTTCACCCATACAACCAGAGCCCACTACAACCCAACCTTCTTCACCCATACAACCAGAGCCCACTACAACCCAACCTTCTTCACCCATACAACTAGAGCCCACTACAACACAACTTTCTTCACCTATACAACCAGAGCCAACTACAACCCAATCTTCATCACCCCAACAACCAGAACCTATAATAACCCCAACCCAACCAACCCAACCAACCCCAAACACAACCAATGGTGCAAGCAGATGTTCCATCTTCCTCGAGGCATCCTCCAACAGGCCTAGTGGACGAGATTATACAGCAGATGGAGTCGATGAGGAGAAGACCTCAAGAGCCACCCAAGGAACCAGTAATAATGAAGAATATCCATCAATATATGTAACATCCCATTTCCAATATACCCAAATTATTTTCCCATTTCCAATATACCCAAATTATTTTCTAAGTGTGCTTAATTATATGTAAATAGGATATTATGTGCTTACATAGGAGAAAATGTTGAGCATGTTGAAATTTTACTAAGTGTACTAGTAGTGGCCATGTAAGAGAACCGATGATTTAGTGGGAGTTTGGGTTTAAAAATTTAGAGTTATACTTCCTAGGAGTATATGAGAGGATTTAGAAAGTTTCATGTCAAATGGAGCTAAAGCGAGAAAACTGAAGAAAACGGGTCAAAGCGTTAACATTTAAGTTACGGATGCGTAAGACCAATTTTTTTTAGAGAGATCTTTTCCGGAATATTTTTATGGAAGTTGTAGATTATTTCGTTACGAACGTGTAGGCGAAAACCTCATCGAAAACGGAGTTCCGAGCGAAAAGTTATGCTATTTTTAGTGTTTAGTGGTCAAAATGGGTACAAAACGGGTCAAAAGCCGACCCAAACCTGGTTTAAGTTGTATAAGTGATGAAAATAGCTTCATTTCTCCCCAAACTCAGTTCTTGAACTCTCCCACACACTCACACTCAAGGTGAGATTTACACACACTTAAGCTCAATACATTCAATTCTTGAAGAATCAAAGGTCAAAATGATGAAATCTTGAGGAATATGTGAAGATTATTGAAGGTATACT
>NW_020204872.1:0-1715 GCF_001531365.2 Cynara cardunculus var. scolymus
TGTTAGTATTGAACAAGACATAGCTAGCCCAGCTATGCAATTGCACACCCTTCCTATCCACTCAGTTGGTTCTCAACAACCAACTGTTTCAATTTCTCACGGGGATTTAGCACATACGCTAACTACTTCTCACTTGGAGAATGTAGTTATTGAAACAAGTAGGCCGCTGCCCCAGCCTACGACTTCGATTATCTGCACCTCGAGTTTAGAGCCCATACACATAGGTACACAAGAGTCAGGAGCATCTGTTGCTCCAAGTGCAGTTCTTAGTGAACTAGCCGGAACGACCGGAGTGATGTCTGTTGACATATCACAAAGACAGGTCGGAAGTCCTACCAATGCTAACATTACACCAACATTGAACGTAGGCACAGCAGTTTACTCAACTGTTGTTTCAACTGGTAATCTAAGTGATCTAGGTGTGATTTTACCCGACTTTGTTTCATGGGAATATTTAGACGGCGCCCTAAAGGCTGTTCAAGAGAACTTTGATGCACAAATTGCTAGTTTAAAGAGGTTGCTTAAAGGGAAAGAGCAAGTTGTCGAAGAGCCACCTTTTGTGCCATCACCACCACCTGTACCAGAACCATCAGTACCGGAACTATCGGTGGACGAGCTGAAATCGTTACTTTACGCTAAATTGATGGCTGCTCAAAGCGAAGATGCCGAAGATGCAGACTTAGTTGGCCTTCTTCGTCAACAAATTGACGCTAACCCAGTAATTCGAGCCTCAGAGTTTTTGACTTTTCAGGATGTGATGAGTGCTAATTTCTCTAAAGTTAGTCACTTGATTATATCTAATACCCTTGATTTGAAACGTTCAATAGATGCTCTTGCCGAAAGAGTGTCTATACTTGAAGAAACTTGCAAGTCTCAAGCCGAATCTCTTAAACGAAAGCATGACGATCAGGATGATCCTGATAGTCATGAGGGGGAGAGAAAGAAGCAGAGATTGGCTGAGACATCTGCACAAGAAGCAAGAGCGGGTGAAGAGTCAATTCCTCAAGATGTAAACGTTGAATGTTCTGCCCCAGAGACTGTACGGGAAAGAATAAATGAGGCTATCGTGGTTGAAGAGGAAGAAGTGGGGGCAAGTCCAACGATCGAGCCAATGGTTGAAAAGCCGGCGGTCTCCACTGTAGAAACAAGGTTGCTTATGGACTTGTCTGCCAACATGGGATTCAACAGTGCATTCTCTACTATTCTAGGTGGAAAGCAGGATTTTGGTGAAGATGTGGATAACATTGATGAGTCAGCTGGATTGTACTTTGATTTTGAAGATGATGTAGAAGAAGAAGATTTAGCTTTTCCCATTCAAGGTGATCCGCAGTCTATTCCAGAATCTTCAACTGCTGTTCTACCTGATGCACTTGAAATCAATGTTTTAAAAGAGACTGTTGATCTTATAGAAATATTTACAAAGAATTATGTTCCATTCCATATTAGAGCTAATTTCTTTGGATATGATCGTGAACGAATTCGAGAGCCATATTTGGAAGATATCTACTTTGGGATATTCATTCGCCACAGAAAACTGATTTGTGGTGATAGAGTTCTGGGTATCCACAAGAAGCCTAAAGAATACAGAATTGAATATCGTCATCTGTTGAAAGCCAAATGTCAGCCCATCAGCCAAGTTCGTACAAAGCCAGAATTGTCACGATTAAACAAATTGATGCTCAGAGACTACGCAAAATCTGGTATCCTGTTTTTAC
>NW_020204872.1:2125-9327 GCF_001531365.2 Cynara cardunculus var. scolymus
AGTTCGGAGTCATTTACTTTGCTCAACTTCAGGTTAAAAAGTTCATGAGATTCAGCGAGCTAAACAAGTACTCTGATGGTACGATCAAGCTGGTAAGGAGGGCGTTGGAATCAAAGAGAGTCAGTGATGATAAAGTTGTGGAATCAGAACGTATAAATCCCAAAGAAAGATACTTGCTCGTTAATGCTATTAATTTGCTCGAGGAGAAGTTACAATATAGAAATGCTCTGAGACGGTTGAAGAAGATACTTGGACTGCGCAAAATGAAATTCACAAGAGTCCAAACTTGAATCCAAAGGGGGAGAATGTTGGGTTCAAGATTAGAGCTTAAAAGTTGTATTCAAGTTTCTCCTTAGAATAGTTTTATTTGTAATATTTTTGTCTTTACTTTCCTAGTATAAATAGGAATTCCCTTGTAATTGTAATTAGAGCTTTTGTCATTAACACAGAAATCAAGATTTGGCTGATGTAATTCTCTCTCTCTCCTAATCATTACTTACATCATTAATTCTTAGTGTTCATCATTGTTCATAAAGATCATATCAAGATTTGTATGAAATCTAGACTCCACAAAAACCCATCGTGTTGAGTTCATCAACCGATGAAGAGCCAACCACACCACCAACAGAAACAAACCAAACTTTCACTTCCTTACCCACAACAAACCTACCTTTAACCCCTTCACCAACACCTCGCACAACTCAATCCTTCACCCTTTCTACACAACCAGAACCTATAACAAACCAACCCTCGCCCCAAAAACCACAAACCACAACAGAAACCCATGCACCAGAAACAACCCAAGCCCATGAAACGGAACCAACGGAAGAAACCTTACCCTCTACCTATACACAAACCCAAACCAAAACACAACCCCCAACCTATACACAACCCTTGACCCATCAACCCGTGATGCATGCGGATACTCCCTCTTCTTCAAGGCAACCTCCACAGGGCCTGGTAGATGAAATCATACAAAGCATGGAGTCGATGAGGAGACGTCCCTAACTGCCGCCCAGGAAACCAGTCATGATGGAAAACATCCATCAATATATGTACCAAGACTGTGATGAGAGTTTGTCCACCAACCCTCCAATCTTATCGCCTGAGTTTATGGACCTCTTACACCATTGATTCATCAGACAGACCACACAAGCACCCCAAGCTGTCTTCTCGAATGATAGGATAAGGAGGGTCATAGAATGGAAAGTAAAGACATTTGCCAACCGAGCTATCCGGTACATCGAGTTCATCATGGAGAGAGTACATGGGCTAGTTAGCGTGTTCAACGAAAACGACCTCATCAATCTCAACCCATACAACTTGATCGAGTTATATGCTTACACAACTCAAAGGCAGGATCACGGCAAAAGATTTGGAATGGCAAACTGAGCAATAGTGAAGATGATGGAATCCCTGGTGAAACACAGAGCCAAAAGTGATTTTGAAATTGCTTTTAGGCTAGGCATTGAAAGACTATCCTGCGCTCCTCCAAACGAAGACTTCCAGGGACTGCAGAAGAAACGATCTGCCTCAGTTCTGACTCAACCCAAACTTGGACTTATTTACCAGAATGAGTTTGGGGTTAAAAAATTCTTCAAACTGACTGAAGCCTTCAAGTATTCAACAGATACACTTGAATGGTTTCAGAAAATTATTAGAGAAAGACTGGGCAGAAACCATGTGCCGAGGGAAGTAGGGAGTCAGCTCATCCAYGAKATATCGACAGTCATCGCATATCGAAGACTRCTCCTGCGCTTCAGAGAAATAWACTCAGGTAGCTCGTGATGAGTTAAAAGTTTTTGTTTGATTTGCCTTGATGTATTTTGATTCAAGTATTGTAAGAAATTTCATCATCCAATGAAAATTTGGAATTTGATGTTTTTCTACTAGATCAGTTTCTGTTCTTTACAAGTGTGTTTATACTAGACTATGTTATTTCATTACATAGGGGGAGATTGTTAAACCCCACAATTCATAATGTAAAAAGTAATGAAAAACAATAAGTGTTGAAGAACCAGAAGACCAATGAAGACATCAAGGCAGAAACGACAGGTCTGGAATTCAACCAGAGGACCGATGGACAGTCCAAGGATGCGATGGAAAGAGCATTCTCATCGATCCTTTGGTCATCATCACATAGAAGATTTTCCAGCACTTAATCCAAGAATGCAATGAAGATTTGAAGATAAGAATGAAATCATCACATCATGAATGACAGTTGGAGATGACAAGTCAACTGCTGGAATTCGAGTTTATCTCAATATTAGCGCTTATCCATATAAAAGATAAACCTTATATGTTAATAGAAGATTTGCTAGAAAGTAGCATTATATAGTTATCTTCTTATTAGCTGATTAGTATAAATAGGTGATTAGACCTATTGTAAAAAGAGTCGCTTTTTACAAATCGCTCTTACGTTTCTCAGTTTATAAAGTTAAACTTTTGAAGCTCAAGACTGTTCATAAATATWCTTATTTTTCTTCTTGAGTCTTCATAACTTCCTTCATAAAATCACTATAATTTGGTTATTCATAACTAGATTATTAGTGTTATTGAGAGATCTGGGATCAACAGAGCAAGTTCAACAGCAATTGAATTATTATGCAACAACTAATACTTCAAAGCATAATACACTCACCTTAAAGCCGAATGTCCTTGTTTTTGAATCTTTTCCCTCTTCAGCCAAATCCAGATGACAAGTTAAAAAGAATTCCTTATTATCAAGAGTGTGTGAAAACTTTTTTTCTAAAACCTCATTTACTATTTATAGTAAATGGAAACTGTGAGGGCTGGCATTCAGCCGACTCCCCTTCCCCCAACAAAACTTTTATTAAACATAAACTAAATACACACACACACATCATCTTACTTATATACCAAGATCATGTAAAACAATTTAAAACTCTTAAAATACTTAAACCGAATATTACATCCTGAGCAGCCTTTAGGGCGTCATCCAAATACTCCCTTGACACAAAGTCGGGTAAACTCACACCTGGATCACTTAGATTACCAGTTGTAACAACAGTTGAAAAACTGTTGTGCCTATGTTCAAAGTTGGCGTGATAGTAGCACTGGTAGGACTTCCGACATGTCCTAGTGGTAAGTCAATAGACTCCACTCTGGTCATTCCGGCAAGTTCACTAAGAACTGCAGTTCGAGCAACAGATGCTTTCGACTCATGTGTACCTAAGTGTATCGGCTCTAGACTCGAGGTGCACAGAATCAATTTCGTAGGCTGGGGCAGAGGCCTACTATCTTCAATATCCATATTCTCCGATTGAGAAGCAGATAGATTATATGCTAAGTCCATATGAGAAGATGAAACAACTGCTTGTTGAGAAGCAGTTGAGTGGCTGGGAGGGGTGTGCAAATGCATAGTTGGGCTAGCTATGTCTGTTTCAATACCAACATTCAACAAATGAATGCAGATAGCAAATGTGGGTGCCCGGCTAACTGTATCAGCTGGTATAGGAGCATTTTCTTCATTTTGAGTTCCACTCACACTCTCACCATCTTTTTCTCCTTCCCTTTCACTCATCCTCTCAGCATTTTCAACTTGAACGCCCTCATCTCCTCCAACTAAAATATTGTCCAAAAAACGACGCAGATCATCATAGCTGTCATCAAATTCTTCAACATTGAAAGATAAAGAATGTAGACTTAGGCAAGTCTGTAGACCTTGAATTTCAGGAAATATATCTTCAATGTTTTCGATAACTGCTCCCACTTGAATATTCTGTGAAGGCACAGTCTGAGCAGTATTATCAGCACCATCATTATGATCATCATTATCATCATCATTATCATCATCATTATCATCATCATTATCAGCATCACCCTGAGTTGCCTCATCATCAGATGTAGTATCTTCCGAGCTTGAGGAAGAAGCTGTGGAAGTACTGTCACTTGAAGTACTATGCTGATTAGAGTCTCCCCACTCCAGATTACCCTTCTCATTTACATTTTCTCAGCTATGTCTAAACCCTCTCCCTCAGCTAAGGCATGGGTTGATCCCGGAGTAAATTCAACCGGTTCTAGTTGACCTATAGGATCTATCACTCTCCTATAATCTATTACACATTAAGCACTCTAATCAGCATAGGCAAATAACTCCGGTGGGATTTCCGTTATCGAATCCAAATCTTCAACTTTAGTGTGTTGACGAATACGTGTCATGACAAACGATGGCCCAACTTCACTGTCTGCACTGGCCGGAATGTCATCATTTGCGTTCATCATGGCTTTGATAACCAGTTGTAGAAATCTCTGAAACGGCACAAACTTTCTTGCTTTTGATGGGAATCGTTTGGCGTTGACCAACTCAACTAGTTCATTCCAGATGATACGCGCGTAATCGTAACGGCGCGTGAAAACAATGTCATGGAAGAACTTCAGCAAGGAACTGTTGTAGGTGTCAATTCCGACATTCTTGGATGTCAGGCACCGGTTGAGGATAGAAAAAAATAGGTGCCACATTGATGGAAAAAATCTTCTTTTGAACTGAGACGGATTAGTTAACTCTTGCGAGTATCATAATCTCTTGATGTCTCCGCATAGCTCTTCATCGGTGACTAGTTGTTCAAATCCTGACGAGGTTAGTCCTGGTAGACGTAGAATTCTTCAAAGTCATTTCAAGGTCAACCGACTTGTGTATTCGTCTACATTGTCTTCAAAGAAGTAAATGTCACTCTTTTGCAAGTGTAAGGGTGTTTCAGAACTATTGAAGGTATATCATCGAGATAGAAACGTTAGTTGAAAGGGCATATGAGATAGGGTGTCCACGAAGTATTTCAGGTATGATTTTGTATTCGGAAGGCACGTCGAAGTAAAAATGGTGATTGTTTGGTTTTATTTCGAGGTAAAAACACTGAGGAAATAATGATTCATCTGGTATAGGGTTATTCGATGGCTGGTTTGGGTTGTTGAGATTGTCAGATCTGATTGAAGGAATGCAAGAGTACTTGTCAGACTAATGATGTTCAACCATTTTTACCTGTAAAAATCATGAAATATTAGATCCAGATAAAAAAAACTTCAATGCTAATACCCGATACCCAAAATAAAAATATTATAAAAAAATGAAAAACGTAAAAAAAATGAAAAACGTAAAAAAAATCTTAAAATCTTAAAAAAAATGTAAAGCTAAAATAAACTAAAAGTAAAAAAATTAACTAAAAAAAATAAGAAACAAACTAAACTAAAAAAAATTCAGAAAAAATTTAAAAGGAAAAACAAAATTGAGTAAAAAAAATACACGAATAACTAATCCGGTTAAAAAAAACTTCAATTTTTTTTAAAACCACCCGGATTACTAATCCGGTCAAAAAGAGGAAAAAAAAAAGAAAAAAAAAAAGAAAAAAAATAAAGAAAAAACTAAGTAAAACTTAAACCGGAGAAGTACACCGGTTGAGGTTGATCGGATTAAAAATCCGGTCACCTTTTCCGGTGAGAAATCCGACCAAAAACCTAAATCGAAAACTAAGACAAAAACTTCGACTAAATCGATCAAAGACTAACCTAAATCGACTAACAACGAAACTTATTATGAACTTGAGCGATTTAAACAATAAGCGATTTAAGTTCATTTAGATTCAGATTCAACAGATATTAGGAATATTAAGTCCAAATATGTAACAACCCACATATTTTGTGTACAAATAATCCACATCATCATACTTATAACACGAAATGTAACATCGTTTACAAAATACAGATTAAGAAAAACTTTCTATAAATACATTTACGAATAACTAAATGTCATTCATTCTACACTTTTCTCTTGCCTTTATCTTGCGAGGTATGATGACCTGCAAAATAGGCTAGTCCAACAACTGAGCGTTAGGACAAAAAGGTCTAGTGAGTGTATAAATCTCAAACAAACAACATACTTTCCAAACAATCAATTCAGAATCAAACCTGTTCTGACACATAAACTTATTTATGTCTCTTGCGGTTACACCGCCATTACATCTCTCTCTCTCTCGCGGTACACCGCCTTTACATCTCTCTCTCGTGGTTACACCGCCATTACATCTCTCTCTCTCGCGGTTACACCGCCATTACGTCTCTCTCTCACGGTAACACGGCCATTACGTCTCTCTCGCGGTTACACCGCCATTACGTCTCTCTCGCGGTTACACCGCCATTACGTCTCTCTCGCGGTTACACCGCCATTACATCTCTCTCGCGGTTACACCGCCATTTCATCTCTCTCGCGGTTACACCGCTATTACATCTCTCTCGCGGTTACACCGCCATTTCATCTCTCTCGCCGTTACACCGCCATTACATCTCTCTCGCGGTTACACTCTCATTACATCTCTAAAAAATATTTCAACATATTAGCCGGATTTGAAGTCCGGTCAGCCTTGTCCGGATATGAAATCCGGACAAATACTTAGAATATTAAGGTAAACCGATCACGCCTTGAGCGATTTATAAACCGGATGAACTGTCCGGATATCAATCCGGTCATCACATTTCTTTGAGCGGTTTATTTTTTTAATCCGCACACCTCTTGAGCGATTTGTGGTTAATCCGGTCACCACTTGACCGATTTAGGGTTGAGTCCGGACAACACTTGAGCGGTTTATAATCCGGATGAAACTGTTCGGATATTAATCTGGTCATCACTTAGACGATTTAAGGAAAAATCTGCACAATATGAAATATAAATCATAATAACCAGTTCCAATAACTACTGAATTGTATGTAGACAATTTATACTCAAAGCTTTAATACACTCACCTTATATTGATGATCGGATAAAGCCTGAAATTTTCCTTCAGCCCTTTTTCTCTCAATATGCAGAAAATTCTCCAAAAACAAAAATCTCCTTTCTTTTTACATACACTTGCTATAAATAGCAAGTGTATAGCCGCCTCTCAAAGGTCAACTAACAAAGTTACATCATCCACACCCACACACTTCTACATAAATACAAATATTATATATGTATATATATATATATATATATATATATACACCAAAAATCTTAGTTCAAAACTCGAAACCCGAATATTACAACATTCCCTCCTTGAAAGAATTTCGTCTCGGAATTCCATTTAAGCCAAAAAGATAGGGATACTTCATTTGCATTTCAGACTCCGATTCCCATGTGGCATTTGGTCCTTTGTGATAACGCCACTGAACTTTTACTAACCCAACTTCTTTGTTTCGTAGTTTCTTCACCTTGT
>NW_020204873.1:0-3102 GCF_001531365.2 Cynara cardunculus var. scolymus
ATCTTGACAGAAGACATGCTGCAGACCCTCTGTGAGACATCACAGAGGCTCTGCTGGATATAACTTGGGATCACACTTGACGTAGAAGAAAACTTCCAGAACCTCTGTGAGACACGACAGAGGTTCTATCGTCTTTGTCTTGAAGCATTGTCTTTCCAGAGGACCAGTTTCCAGAACCTCTGTGAGACAACACAGAGGTTCTATCACTTGGGACTTGTATGCTTGAGCATCTTCTTCTATTGGTCCTCTGTGGTCTTTTGTGACATATCATCTTCTGTCAACCCTTGCAGTATTACTTTTTCCAAACTTTTACATTTAAAGAAATGAGAGCTAACAGTGTTCTTCAAGAATTATTGCTTCAAAAGTACTTGAAGATTCTGTGTTAGAATAAAGCTTTTGCTGTGTGATTGTCATCAAGAAATCTGTTTGATAAGGTGAGTGGTTTTGAAACTAAATTCCTCATATATTTGTGTATCAACTGTTGAGTTTTGATATTGGTTTTGAGGTTAAGATAATAAATTATCTTTAATAATTTTTATGATGTTATTGTTTTGGAATATATTTCTAGATAAATATGAAACAAAGTTGTGTTCGTCAACAACCTTTGAGAAGTTGTTGTTCGAATCTATTTTTGGGATTATTTTGGGAAGAATTAAATAGTATCTAGGTTTTTAAACAATTTGAAAGAAATTTACAGAAAAACAAAGTTTTAAACTGTTTTGGGAGAACATGTTGTTCTTGAGAATAGAAGGTTTTTGAGTATAAACCTATTTTGAAACCATGATTTGGTTTGGGAATTATGAACAAGTTCACTCTGACATATATGACTGAGGTTTGTCTTTGGATGAACTACTTCATATGAATTAATGGGAGGATATAAGGGTGGAACATCATAAAAAGGGGATTATTGGGAGGATATATGGTTGGTCGTTGTTTGCGCGGCCTAACTCTTATTATGATATCTATTAAAGTTACAACAGATTTAAGTTCTCATTTCTTGGTGATTGAGGATTTAGAGCTGTTGTCTTTAGTAGAAATGATGGTAATGATGTTATGGGATTGGAGATAATATAGTTCATGACTTTGGTTGTGAATAAAAATGTTTTGGGTAAAAGCCTTGATTATGAGGAACATAGGAGCTCTGGTTGTACCTTGCAAGGAACCAGAGGGGCACTGATTGACCCTCATAATAGAACCAGAGGATTCTGGATATTGATTTAAAATGATGCAAAATCTTTTATAAATTATTAGTTTGAAAATGAGCTTTATATCTTTTAAAAGCAAGCTTAGTACTATATTTATAATTTTAAAATGATATTTCAAAAGAGCCTTTATAATTAGAAATTTCTATAAATCAAACCAGAGGGGCTCTGGTTGTCTTTCATAAGTACAACCCGAAGCTCTGGTTGAGGAATCAGAGACTCTGGTCGACTAACCAGAAGCTCTGGTAGAAAGACCAGAGGAGCTCTGGTCATGCTTATTGAAAAATATTCTAAGTATGGTTTGGAATCAGAGACCCGATGGACACTTTGGAACCTTCTCCTGAGGAAGGACTGCTTTTCTTCAGCTGGAGAGGAAAAGTGGTGGGTAGTTTTCTCAAAGGCAGGCCACTTCTGTTTTTGTTCACGAGTAAACTTAATGAACTTAGAAGATATGCTAGTTCCTTTTGATTTATCGTTGGCAGATTTAATATATTTCAGTTTTCCCTTTCCTTTGTCTGAAGATTTCATCGATGGAGGAATACTAGATCTCATTGAGGGTTTTGAGTTTTGAGGCTTCTTTTTCTCAATGATTTTTGGTGATTCACAGGTTATCTCTTCTTCAGATTCGGAATCGAGATAGTCTCTCGCTGATTTCTTGAAATCAAAATGGATGTTTGTGGGAGTTGTGGGTTTAGAGGTTGATGCTTCAGAGTGATCTGCTTGAGGTTCCATCGATTCTGACTTAGATGAACTTTCAGTTTTACTTGGATGGTTCATCGATTCATCAGCTGATGGTTCCTCATTCGGATTCTCCTTTTCATCAACAGTACTTGCTGATGAAGTGGATTTGACAACCGGAGACTCTGGTTTGACCATAGAGTTTCTATCGGTTTTTGATTTGGAGGTGTTATTCCTTTCATCAGGATTCTTACATGTACTGCTCTCGTACACCACATTTTCAAAATCATGTCTTAAAACGACAGTTTTTCCATAGACTTTAACTCTTTTAAAATTCGCTTTTGGTTTTGGGATAAAGTTGGGTTTCGGAATGCATCCAATTTGAAAGTGGATTCAAGGGTGGATTTCTTTGAATCGATGAAGGGTTCAATTCAATGAATCCAATCCCTTGAGTGTTCGTTTGTCCATTTAACTTTTCATACACATCTTCGGCATCCTTGTATTTCTTCATCAGAAGTTCATTGGTTTGAAGCTTCTGATGAAGAATTTCCCTTTTCTTTTGAAAGAAATCTTTGATAGCTATTAAGTTGAGTCTTTTTGCCTCGAATTCTTTTAAAGCCTTAGTTTTCTTTTCTAAGTCTTTGGTTACTCGCTTGTTTATTTCCAGAAGTTTTTCTTCCTCTGATTTATTAAGGGCGGCGATGCGAGTCTTTTCTTTCATCAGATCAACTTTTTCTTCGGTTAGAAGATCAGTTTCTCTTTTGTAGAAACTGACTTCTTTTTCCCCTTTAAGTCTTTCAGATTTTTCAAAGCTTAACTTTTCTTTTAATTTTAAAAAGTCCTCTAAAAGCTTTATTACCGTTAACTCTAGCTCAGATGGAGTCGAGTTGGTTTTATTGAAAGTAGACTCAAATACCTGGTCATCAGTGTCAGAGGCAGATTATGCATTGGAAGTGGCTATTAGATAGATGAGTGCTTTGTCTTCTTCATCGGAAGAAGAATCAGACACCCAGTTTTCTTTCTTAGCCATCAGGATTCGCTCTCTAGGATTGTACTTGTATTTATTCTTGTAATAGTCAGCATCTTTTCCAGTCGTGTTGATCCCATATCTCTCAATAACACTTATAATCTAGTTATGAAATAACCAAATTATAATGATTTTATGAAGAAAGTTAAGTAGACTCAAAATTAATATATGAATATTAAAGAACAATTTGAGCTT
>NW_020204873.1:4042-6155 GCF_001531365.2 Cynara cardunculus var. scolymus
CCCAAACTCATTCTTGTAAACAAGTCCGAGTTTGGGTTGAGACAAGACAGAGGCAGAGCATATCTCCTGCAGGCCCTGGAATTCTTCATTTGGTGGAGCGCAGGATAGCCTTTCAATGCCCAGCCTTAGCGCAATTTCAAAGTTTGTTTTCTCTCTTAGCTTTAACAGGGACTCCATTGTCTTTACTATCGCTCGATTTTCCATTCCAAACCTTATCCTGTGATCTTACCTCTGAGCTGTATAGGCGTATAATTCGATTAAGCCATATGGGTTGAGATTGATGAGATCATTTTCGTTGAACACACTAATGATCCTATGGGCTCTCTCCACAGTAAACTCAATGTATCTGATAGCTCGGTTGGCGAAGGATTTTATCTTTAAGTCCATGACTCTCCTTATTCCTTCATTCGAGAAGACAACTTGAGGATCTTGAGTAGTTTGTCTGACGAAACGATGGTGTAGGAGATCCATTGATTCGAGCGATAGAATTGAAGGATTTGTTGACAAATTTTCATCACGATCATGGTACATGTATTGATGGATATTTTCCATCATTACTGTTCCCTGGGTGGCTCTTGAGGTCTTCTCCTCATCGACTCCATCTGCTGAATAATTTCGTCCACTAGGCCTGTTGGAGAATGCCTTGAGGAAGAGGGAACATCCGCTTGCATCATTGGTTGTGTATGGGTTGGTTGGGTTGCGGTTATTATAGGTTCTGGTTGTTGGGGTGATGAAGGTTGGGTTGTAATGGGCTCTGGTTGTAAGGGTGAGGAAGGTTGGGTTATTGTAGGCTCTGGTTGTATGGGTGAAGAAGGTTGGGTTTTAGTAGGCTCTGGTTGTATGGGTGAAGAAATGATGAAAGGTTGAGTTGTGCGGAGTGTTGGTGAGGGGGTTAAGGGTAGGTTTACATTTGGTGTAGGAGAAAATGGTTGATGTGTTTGTGGAGTGGTTGGTTCTTCATCGGTTGAGGAACTCAACACGATGGGTTCTGGGGTTGTARCCAAGGGAACCTGGATATGCGGTTGATCATCAGAGGGCAAGGCCTCTGGTTCCCTTGGTTGGGTTTCTTGAGGTGAAGGTTGGTGTGGTGCTGGTTGCTGTGGTGCAGCGGATGTTGAAGTGTATGCAGCCGCCGCCTCTTTCTCCTCCTCACGAGGGCCAAGGCCTTGATCCTTGGGATCTTGGTCATCGTGGCGCCTTCTTTTGCTTGGGTGGCTACTTGAGCAAGAGGCTTGAGACCTCTTCTTCTTCTTGTTCCTCCTGAGGGATGTAAGATACTCCCTTAGGGCTGCCTTTCTGGTGGTCTCCTTCATTGAACGAAGGAGAGTTGAAGTACATCGTTGTTCATCAACCAGCATTGTAGTGAGAGCCCTTGTTGGTTGGATGGCTCGATGAACAAACTTTGCGCTGATCTCGTTGAAAGAGGAGACCAGCACTCTTGATAATGCTTGCATGTCTGCCTTTGTGGCAAAGTCGGTGGTGGAGGTGGAGGTTGTAGGTTGTGATGGGATGGTGGAGGTGGAAGTTGGTGGGGGAATAGGGAGGTTGGCGATTAGATCTTTCACCTCTGCAGTGAAGGAAGAGAAAGCTTCATCGAATGAGGGACCTGCAGAGGGAGGAGGTGGTTGAGGGGTGGGTTGGGTTATTTGGGCAAGGATGGTAGCGGGTAGTTGGGTGAGAGTGTCTTAGATGGTTGTTATTTGGTGGGTCAGGGTGGTAAGGGTTTCATTGATTGAAGAGGTGGAAGGTTGAGAAGGTTTGGGTATTTGAGAGATGATGGAGGATGGTAGTTGATGAAGATGGCGAGTGATGGTTTGTAGTTGGGAAATAATGTATGTGAGGTTCTCATCGGTATCAGTTGCCTGAGCCGTGAGGGTGGCAAGGGATTGGAGAAGGACTTGGTTGCGTTGGGTGGCTAGGGATGAGATGGTGTTATGATGTTGGATGGTTTGTTGGAGATTTGGAGGCGGGAAGAGTTGGTTTGGGTTTGGGTATCGATCTGGTTTAGATGTCGTTGAAGGATGGCAAGGGATTGGTGGAGGTCAGAGGTATCGGGTGAGGGTTGTTTTTTTACCAGCCCTTGGATTAGGAGTTTAAGGTCATCCAAGGACCG
>NW_020204873.1:7205-9276 GCF_001531365.2 Cynara cardunculus var. scolymus
AAATTCCACATTGGTGGGAGGAATTGTCTTTTGAAATATGAGATGTTTCGTATCTCTTTGTTGTAGCCTAACATCCTTACAAATCGCAGAATGTCCTTGGAGGTCGGTAGCTCGTCATATTGTTCGATTTCGAGCTCTCTTCTTGTTGGAATGCATAACACCTTGGAGATCTTTGCCCGTGAAATTTTGACGGCGCTAAGCATGTCGTTTGGTGCATCGATATCRCCCATTATACCGTGACTGGCACCATCAAATTCACAGTTTTGCCAGTACTGTTGAACGTATTTGACAGGAACCTTTGGATTTACCAGAGTGAGAGCAGGGAGGAGAATGCAGTTTTTGAAGAATTCAATTATTATCCCGTACCTGTCGTCATAGAGAGTGTTTTTAAGCTTGATCTGGTGATTATTGGGTTTCATAGGGAGAAAAACGATAGCCCAACTGTCTGCTCCCGTGGATTGAAGGCGGCTATCGTTGTTGTCGGATTCGTGGGAAGCGGAGGATGCCATTGCTATGGAAGTTTGCATGTTAGTTTGTGTTCGTCAAAAAGTAGGTTGTAGGTTATGAAGGCGTAAAGATGGTAATGGTGGAGAAGATGAGTATATATAGTGGAGGTGGGTGGGGTGATAGAGGTAAGGGAAACGTTTCTTTGATTATTATAATATAATAATCATGAGAACGTGGCGGTTGGGTATTGTATGATGGTATTGGAGGAACGTGAGCCGTCTTGATAGTACGTGCCATAAATGAATGTGGACACGTGTCACTCTGGGGTTTGGGAGGAAAAAAGAATGAAGCGGCAAAAAGGGGACAACCTGTTTTGTGTCAGGCGCGTGGTTTGAGTGGCGTGAAAAATGATTTGAAATGAGGATTCATTCCAAATAGCTCGGTGAAGACGTTTCCCAAAAAAAAATTAAAATCTCATCTAATTGTAAGATTAATACTAATTACGAAGTTTTGGTCTTCTAAAAACCCTTGTTGTATAGGTTTTAGTCACAAAAGCTACAATTTTGTATAATCTAAAAATTTGTTTCAATAAAGATGAGTTTTTTTGTTTTTTATAAAAAATATTTGCATGGAACCAGAGGAGCTCTGGTTATTCATAACAAAAAGAGTAGGTAACCAGAGGAGCTCTGGTTAAGCATGATAAAGTGGGTGGGAAACCAGAGGAGTTCTGGGTTTAATGTCAAAGAAGAGAAGTAGAAATGTTGGATTTGCTTGTTATAAAGAATTTGGTTGACAAACCAGAGACTCTGTTCAAATGTAGCAATCCATGTTCATAAAACCAGAGGAGGTCTAATAATGTAATCATATGTAGCATTTTATAAAACCAGAGGCTCTAGATAGTAGAACCAGAGGCTCTAGATAGTAAAACCAGAGGCTCTAGATAGTAGAACCAGAGGCTCTGGATGGAAAATGCAAGTTTACAAATGTAAACTTTTTGCTCCCCCTCAAAGGATGCATGGAGATAGGAAATGAAATGTAAAATCTCCCCCTAGAAACAATAAGGAGTTTACATTTTGGATGACCAGAGGCTCTGGTCTATACAACCAGAGGCGCTGGTTGTAAAGGATGATGAAAAAGAATGAAACTTGAGACCAGAGGGGCGCTGGTTGCAAATGATTTGAAATCCAGAGGCTCTGGTCTTCAGAACCAGAGGCTCTGGTCTTCAGAACCAGAGGCTCTGGTCTTCAGAACCAGAGGCTCTGGTTGTGAAGGATGATGAGAGAAAAATGAAATAAGGTTAAGTATGAAAAGGAATGTCTTTGAGATCAGAGGGGCTCTGGTTGCAAAGACTTTGAAACCAGAGGCTCTGGTCCTTAGAACCAGAGGCTCTGGTTATGAAGGATGAACAAATGAAGTATGAGAAGAAGGATGAACAAATGAAGTATAAGAAGAAGTGATGAAGACTTGCTATGAAAGAAATCAAAGCCACAGGCTCTGGTCTTTAGAACCAGAGACTATGGTTGAGAACAATATAATGCAAGTAGGGTGGAAACCAGAGGCTCTGGTCTTTGGAAACACTTAGTCATATAAATGATTTTAGTGAGCAAGGACCAGAGGGGCTCTG
>NW_020204874.1:0-9399 GCF_001531365.2 Cynara cardunculus var. scolymus
GAATAGTTTTGTTGATTAGTGCAAGATATGTATTTTAAATTTTTGGACCTTGTATTTGGTCATGGTAGATTCTTGTACTAAGGGACCCGAATGGTATATGAATATGTATTTCTTTGGTATGAAATATGTGTTACATGCAATGTGTGGGTTGGGGCGTTACAACCATCACCACCAAATGTACCTGAGCCTTCGGTACAAGAACAAACAGTGGATGAACTTAAATCACTGTTGTACGCAAAATTGATGGCATCTCAAAATCCTGACGCTGAAGATGCAGACTTGGTTGGGCTCTTAAGACAACAATTGGATGTTAACCCTTTCGTTAGAGCCTCAGAGTTTTTGACTTTTCAAGATGTGGTTACTTCTAGCTTCGCAAAAGTTAGCAAGTTAATCACATCCAAAACCCAAGATCTTAAAAGTTCAATGGATGCCTTTGTTGAACGGGTGTCTATCTTAGAAGAAACTTGCAGATCTCAAGCCATCTCTCATAAAAGAAGGCATGATGATTCGGATGATCCAGATCATCATGAGGGGGAGAGGAAGAGACAGAGATTGGCTGAGACTTCTGAACAAGCTGCAAGGGTTGAAAATGAGCCATCTGCTCAAGATGTAATTGCTGAAGCTTCTGCCCCGGAGTCTGTTCGGGAAAGAATAATTGAGGCTATTGTTATAGAAGATGAAGAAGAAATGGAAACAAGTCCTATGATCGAGCCAATGGTTGAAAAGCCGGCGGACTCCACAGTAGGGACAAGGTTGTTATTGGAATTGTCTATCAATGTAGGTTTCAATGATGTATTTTCTAATGTTCTGGGTGGAGAGCAAGATTTTGGAGAGGACATTGACAACAATGACTAGTCAACTGGGATTTACTTTGACTTTGAAGCTGATATAAATGATGAAGATCCAGTTTTTCCTCTTCAAGATGACCGTCAGATTATTCTAGAATCTTCCACTGCAGATGCAACTGGTGTATCAGACATCTCTGCTCCTAGAGAACATGTTGATCCTACAGAAATTTTCACAAAGAATTATGTACCATTTCATATCCGAGCAAATTTTCCAGGTTACGATAGAGAAAGGATCCGAGAGCCGTACTTGGAAGATATCTACTTTGGAATTTTTATCTGTCATCGTAAGGTTCTGAGCGCTGATAAAGTCCTTGGAATTCATCGGCAAACCAAAGATTATCGTTTAGAATACAAACACCTTTTGAAAGCTAAGCGCCTACCTATTAGTGAAGTTCGTACCAAGCATCGGGTTGTCACAATAAGCAGATTGATGCCCAAAGACTTCTGAGAATCTGGTATCATGTCTTTACTGTGACTAGACAAGATGGACAAATCTGGAGATTCAGTGAAGCTGATTTTTCAAGCTTATATTTGGAAGATTTAGAGTATATGTACTTTGAGATCAGAAACATGACTAACAGGAAGGAGGGAGCWCTGATTGCTCTTGATGCTATTAAAAGATTTATGCGGTGTCATGTAAAGCTGGCTATGGTCATAGATGTTCAAATGGGCCTCGAAGACAATCAAAGAATCATCAACCTGAAAAGACCTAATCAAGACTTAGAAGATATTGATGCTTATCCTGTTTACATGATTCTCGAAAAGCCAGAGTCCGGAGTCATATATTTTGCTCAGCTTCAAGTGAAGAAATTTATGAGACTCAGTGAGTTGAACAAGTATTCAGATGGTAAGATAAGGTTGGTAAGACGGGCGCTTGATTTGAAAAGGGTGAACAACGACAGAGCAGCAGAGTCAGAGAGAATGAGTTCTAAAGAAAGATATCTGTTGATCAACGCTAATAATCTGCTCGAGGAGAAGATTCAGTACAGGAACGCTCTAAGGAGGTTAGAGATAATTCTTGGACTTAGAAAGACAAAATTTACAAGAGTCCAAACTTGATCTAAAGGGGGAGAATGTTGGGTTTGAGTATGAGCATTATTGTTGTATTCAAGTTTCTCCATATCTTAATGTTTTTGTAATAGTGTAGCTTTATTACTTCCTTAGTATAAATAGTATTTTCCTTTGTAATTGTCATTATCAAGTCATTAGCAGATTGTAATCAGATTTAGAGCTGTAATTCTCTCTCTCAATCAAGGAAATTACATTTGGTGATCTATTCTTTCTATTCTTACATTCATCGTGTTCTTGAAGATTGATATCATATTTGTATGAATTTTGGACTTCACACTCTGGGTCTTTAACTCTTCCTTGTGCACAAAGGTTCTATGACACATCTTATAAGTGTTCCAATCCCTGGACAACATATTTATAAAAATGGTTACTTCAATCAAGCAACGTGGAGGCAAATGATTGGTGGACGCGCTGACTTTTCCTATTTCCTAAATTATAGAAGATTCCTTTTCTGGGATTGACTATAAATGTGTGTCCACAATATGATCAATCTTCAGATATCTTCATAGAATCATGGCAATCTTCATGTTTAGCATTAAGAACACTTGAGAGGAGTTGAGAGGAAAAGTCAACAAGTCAAAGCTTCTATATTACTCTCAATATGAACATATTACAACAATTAAGCTATCCTCTCTTACATCTAAAACACTAGAAGACAAAAGTATATATAGTGTCAAACTATAAACCCATCTAGTTAAAGTCAACGAAACATACAAAGTCAAACACGCTAACTATACAATTATAGACAATTATAAACTTTCAAGATGAGTACAATTTAACACTGAAATTCAGTCTTAACATTCTCCCCCTTTGTATTCAAGCTTGAAAGAATTTGCGCACTTTGAATCTCGTTTGAACTTTGATGCTTTAAGCTCTTTATGACTTCTTGAAAACTTCAAAACAATCTTCACTTTGAGATCTTCAGACGATCTTTTGTTGAGAAAATCTTCCAACATTCTCCTCCTTGAACATAGTGCAAAAACGATCTTCTCATTTTATAGTAAAGAACAATATCAGCAACAAACTTCATAAACGATCTTCAAGATATGATCTTCAAAGAATCTTTTTCAGATAATGAATTACTAACATTCTCCCTATAAATGAATTTCTTCATATAAGAGTTCAAAAACATTCTCCCTCAAAATTAAAAATTTTCTTCGTTGAGAAATCTATCAGTAAACTTTTGTAAAATAATATTCACATTCAGCATCTCTCAGACATTGTAGCACAAAAATAATCTTCAGTCACACTCCTCTAAGTCTTTTGCCGGTTGTCAATATTTATCTCATACCCTCCTTTGATGTTACTCCCGGGGGATTTTTATATCATACTCCCCTTATATAATCCAGAATTGATCATTTCATTAATTATTCATACTTCCCCTTATGATGAAATGAGAATCATTAGCATCATACATCAGAATGAATGAAATTTTCAGCGAGAGCCGTCAATTCATAAAATTGTAAGCAGATTTTTTCAAATCCACTTGTATAAGCTTTTGAGATTAAGAGGATGGGAAAGTAATAACCAACTTCAACTTATGAAATTGTTTTCAATCTTATAAAAAGATTGGCATGTGTATATAAAAAATATATTCAGTACAACAAATGTACTTCATATATGAGACTTTATGAGGTTCATCTCACCAGGTCTTCCATTCAATCAACGATATCTTATAAAAGTATATCTCTAAATGTTTCGGCAAAATAGCATATAAATTGCAAAATCTGTGTAGTGTAGAAAGATAAAGCAACATATGCTTCTGTTTAGGCTCAAAAAGATAAATCGTGTGGACTACACAAATTTATCTTACTCAATTTGTGATAAAAAATACTTGAAGGGGGACACATATCCTTCTTTTACAATATCAACTTTCTCCAAATGAGAAACTAATAGATTGTGAGCTGTGTGCCCCAAGTGTTATTGAAACACTTATCTGTTTAGAGATAAATGAGTAGCTGGTGGGGTTGTGACAAGAATTGACTTGGGCTTTGCCTTTTTCAATATTAGTCTCGAAAGACTTGAGAACTAATAGATTACGTGGTATGCCCGAAATTTTAGAGGTTTAGAACATGATTCTGTTTATTCTTTTAATCCTGACACAACTACCCTTCTCTTTTTCATTTAAAGCTCTACACACAAACCCTTTATGAATTTAATCTCACTCAGATATGGTTGTCCTCATGGGTAGGTCTGTCGGTTTTGACATTCCATAGAGGTATTTATGTGAAGCACTCAGTCCCTCCTAAAATTTAGCAGTGTATGCTCAGTTGATCACAAACATTTGATCAAATAATATATTATTGCTATAAAGCACAATGATCAGATAAAATTAATCAAGATATGTAGCTTTGAAGCACAATCAAACAAGGAGTGATACGAAATCAGATTATTCAGAAAGTGAGAGAAATGAATGAAGATATGTAAGTACGAGTTTACAGATTCTGATAATCAAAGAATAATGAATGTGTATCAATCAAAGTAAAAAAATATCAGAAAAACAACTTTGATTACAAACGAGTGTATTTTCACCGAAAATGACTATTATATAAGAGACGTGATAATAACAATTTCAAGAATAGCTGAAACAGGTATTGGAGTTATGTTCGATGAGAAATTATGCAAGTAAAATCTCAGGAAATACCTGCTCAGAAAATGTACTCATTTTCAGAAATGAGTTCCATTTCCAAAAACATTTATTGAAAAGAATCTAGAGACTCCCCCTAAAAATAGATTTGAGTAATATTTCAGTTCAGCTAAAAAATAATAATAAAAAATGGAAACATTTTGGCTCGGATCCTGAACTGCGTATTCAGAAACCATAAGCATTTAAGCACGGATCCTGAACATATATATTAAGAAACCTTGTTTGGATAGATTACAAACTCCCCCTGAATTTGTGCATCATAATCATGATTTTCTGATTAGCACGAAACTGATATACCTGCAAAATCAGATCTAACGGATTTTGGTACCCAGACAAACTTGGGTCCTTCTTTGTTAGTATCAGGTTGTGGGATATTGTAACTACCAAACCATCTATTCTTGTTAGATGTTTTCTTTTTAGCACTTTTAACAGGTTGATCATATATACAGTAGGATCCATACCAGTTACTAATATCATACTGTTATTATACTTCCAGCTCTTCTGATATCTGTTGTCTCCAGTCCACCTATTGTACCTCCTCCTGTTCATAAAATCAGTGATTTTTCATGTGGAGCACATGATCCTTCTCTTGCTAAGATTGTTTAAATCATTAGTGGATCTTACAAAACAAGGAGGAACATTGTAAGTAACAACAAAATTACGAGACGAAACAAATGCAACTTTATTTACCCAAATACTTTTAACTTTAGAAGAATAATTGATAGTACTGATTAGAAGAACGAGAATAGTTCTTAGAAACAGTTGATTTAGGGCTGCTCGAATATGTTAGACCCCATAAGTCTTATGCATGGAAGTAATTAAGACAAACAAGTGATGAAGAACCAGAAGGCCGATGGAAGACTTCAAGGCAAAATGGCTAAGTCTGAAGAACAACCAGAGGGTCGATGAACTGACCAGAGATGCGATGGAAAGTGCATCTTCATAACCCCTCTGGATACTAACACTTGGAGTTTTCCTCACTAGTTCAACCAGAGACAAGCGATGAAGATATGAAGATAAGGTTGAACTAATCAGAGGCAAGCGATGACCCATGGAAGACAGCTGGAGATGACCAATCAACAGCTGGATTCTACAAAGTTTATTTTGTTTTTATGATTATCCATGTTTAGATAAGCTTTATATATTTTTAGAAGATTAGCTAAATAGTCTCACTAGATAGTTATCTTCTTAGTTAGATTACTAGTATAAATAGGTGGTTAGGCCTATTGTAATCTAAGACTCTTTACGTTTTTCACATCATTGAAATAAAGTGAAACCTTTGATACTCAAGTACATTCTTTGAACGTTTATTAATTGTTCTTGAGTGTTCATCGTTTTATTCATCCAAACACTATAATTTGGTTATTCTTAACTTAATTATTAGTGTTATTGAGAGATCTGGGATCAAGAATTGGTATCAGAGCCAATTGATTGTTTTTCCAATCAAAACGATCATTAAAATCTCTCAATTCGCATTATTTCTTTTTATAAAAGATCTTCTCTAAACCGTAAGTTTTCTCTTCCAAAATCTTAAATGGCCAACTGGAATTCCGCTTATAGTGTTGGTTCCCTCACCAAACCTCCAACTCTTCAAAGATAAGAGTATCCACAATGGGGGATACGGATGGTAAAATTTCTAGAAGGGATGGACAGAAATCTTCTGCGATCTATCATGGAGGGTCCCTACGTTCCACAAACTCTTGTTCCAAGAGTACCAGGAGCAAATACCACAGCAGAAAATCCTGCCTATTACATGCCCAAGGATGAGAAGAATTGGGATGAAAACGATAGAGAGCGCGTGGAGACTGACAACAAGGCCAAAAGACTAATCATCATGGCCATTCCCAATGAAACCTTTTAATCCCTTGATGCAAGTTCCACAACAAAGGAACTATGGGATGAGCTGGCAAGCCAATTAAAAGGAGGAGCAAAAACAAAGAAGAATCGTAGAGCCCAATGTCTCAATGAATATACCAACTTCAAGGAACTTCCTCATGAACCGATTCAGAAGACATACGATCATTTCAACACATTGATTAATCAATGTCGACGAAACGTATCTCCAGAACGAAAGAAGAAAATAATGTTTTGTTCCTTAAAAGTCTCGGCGATAAATGGACACAGCTATCAATGTCCCTTCAAGCAAATCAGGACTTAGACGGTTGGTCACTTCATGACGTATACAGAATGCTTGCTGCACAAGGGAACGATATCATGAAGAAAAATGTGTCTATCGGTGGACCCCTGGTTCTTGCTGCTGAAGAAAAGGATGTTTCAAGGACCTCCACCAGAGACCACAAGAAGAAAGGAAAGAAAGCACTGGTGGTAGAATCAGAATCTGAGGACGAAACATCCGAATCAGATGATGATATGAAAGCCTTTGCCAAATCTCTGGCCTTGATTACAAAACAATTCCAGAAAAAGTTCATCAAGAGACCCTATGAATGAAAAGACTTCAAAAGGGAGAAGTACCAGCCATCCTATGAAAGGAAGCCATCAAAATTCTATCAGAGGGAAGACAGAAGAGATGGAAGAGAAGAGAGAGAATACAGAAGAGAAGATAGAAGAGACGAAAGAAAAAATGACCTCTGCTGCTTTAGGTGCGGAAAAATCGGTCATTTTTCCACAGAATGCAAAGGACGACTGGTAAAGGATGCTGATTACTACAAGAATAAATATAAATACAATCCAAGAGAGCAAAGCCTGATGGCTGAGAAAGAAAATTGGGTGTCTGATTCTTCATCTGATGAAGAAGATAAAACACTCATCTGTCTGATGGCCACGTCCAATGAAGAATCTGCCTCAGACTCTGATGATCAGGTATGTGAGTCTACTTCCGATGAAACCAACTCTGCTCCATCTTCGCTAGAGTTAAGGGTAATAAAACTTTCAAAGGACTTCTTGTGACTAAAAGAAAAATTAAATTTTGAAAAATCTGAAAGACTTAAAGCGGAAAAAGAAGTCAGTTTCTACAAAAGAGGGACTGATCTTCTAACCGAAGAAAAAGCCGAACTCGCTAAGGAAAAGACTCGCATCGCCACTCTAAAAAATCAGAGGAAGAAAAACTTCTGGAATTAAACAAGCGAATAACCAAAGACTTAGAAAAGAAAACTAAGGCCTTGAAAGAATCCGAGGCAGAGAGACTTAACTCAGTAGCTCTCAAAGATTTCTTTCAAAAGGAAAGGGAGGTTCTTCACCAGAAGCTTCAAACCAATGAACTTTTGTTGAAGAAATACAGGGATGCCCAAAATGTATACGAAAAGTTAAACGGTCAAACAGACACTCAAGGGATTGGATTCAATGAATTGGACTCCTTCATCGAATCAAAAAAATCTACTCTTGAATCCACTTTCAAACTTGGATGCATTCATAAACCCGACTTTTTCCTGAACCAAAAGCAAATTTTAAAAGAGTTAAAGTCGATGGAAAAACTGTCGTTTTAAGACAGGATTTTGAAAACGTGGTGTACGAGAGCAGTACAGGTAAGAATTCTGATGAAAGGAACGACGCCTCCAAATCAAAGATCGATGCAAACCCTATGGTTAAATCAGAGTCTCTGGTTGTCAATCCCACTTCCTCAGCAAGTACTGTTGATGAAAAGGAGAATCTTAGTAAGGAACCGTCTGTTGATGAATCGATGAACCATCCAAGTAACATCGGAAGTTCGTCCAAGTCAGAATTGATGGAACCCCCAACTGATCACTCTGAAGCATCTACCTCTGAACCCACACCTCCCTCAAACATCCATGATAATTTTGATTTTGAGAAATCAACGAGAGACTTTCTTGATTCTGAATCTGAAGAAGAGATAATCTGTGAACCACCATAGATCATTGAGGATAAGAAGGCTCAAAACTTTAAACCCTCAATGAAATCTGATGTTCCACCATCGATGAAATCTTTAGACAAAGAAAAGGGAAAGCTGAGCAATATCAAATCTGCTAACGATAACTCACAAGGCCCTAGTACATCTTCTAAGTTTATTAAGTTTACTCATGAGCAAAAACAGAATTGGCCTGCCTCTGAGAAATCTAACCACCACTTTTCCTCTCATTCAACTGAAGAAAAGCAGTCCTTCCTCAGAAGTAAAGAAGTAAAGACCAAGACCTCCACAAATAAAAAATCTGAACTAGATAGGAAGTTTGTAAAAACAACCAATGCTAGGACAAGATTTTCATCCCCTGCATTTACTTCTTCTATTTTATCGAATAAAAAGAACGTTCATATCCATACAATCATAATTGTTAATGTTTAGCTCTTTTATAAAACCTGAGGAACCACATGTTGACACATCGCTGCATATTCTCCAAACATGTTTATCGCTATAAAGTTAAATTCAATGAAAACGTGAAAAAGCCCAAGTCTAAGGGCAAGGGAAATGTAAAAAAACCCAAGCCTGCAAAGGCTAAGGGTGATGAAAAGAGAGAGGTATCTCCCACTAACAAACGTGGACCCATTATGAAATGGGTACCTAAAACCCCTTAATTTGTCTTGCAGAACCAGCATGTGCAACCATGGTATATGGATTCAGGTTGCTCCAGGCACATGACTGGTGACAAAAGTCAGTTGTTGTCCTTCATCGAGAAATGTGGAGGCTCTGTCACTTTGGAGACAACAGCAAGGGTACCTGTAAGCTCTCATCATCTTTGAATGTAAAAGTATTGAAAAAGTAACACAGCAAGTTTTGACAGAAGATGATCTGTCACAGAAGACCGCAAAAGACATTCAACAATGTAGCCCATCATTCAAGACAAAGACGACAGAACCTCTGTCGTATCTCACAGAGGTTCTGGAAGAATGTTCCTCTGTATCAAGCTTTCAAGTCATAAACAG
>NW_020204875.1:0-2068 GCF_001531365.2 Cynara cardunculus var. scolymus
TGATTATACTAATTATATTTTAGATTTTTTATATTTAAAATGAGATGTTTATCATGTATTTGATTGTGTTTATCTGCAGTTAGTTACATGAATTCAGATATAGGATGAAATCGGAAAGAGATGAAATCGTTTAGGGATGAACAAGTTTAAAAATTTTTAAGAGTTTTAACTTAATGCTTTATAAGATAGTATAGATATAGATATACACACACACATATATTTTAAATGAGAACACATACATTCTGATAACTGTAAGCACTTTTATTCTTAAGATATGTTTCACATGATTTTTTTCCATCTAAGGTTAGTATTTGATGTATTGAATTAACATTTATTTATTTCATAATGCGCTTCTTTCATATATTTTCAATTCATAATGAGATACATTTTAGATGCAATTTTTTGTTTCCAAAAAAGCCAAAAAAAAAATACGGTGTGAAACAAATATATGGTAATAAACACCATAAATCCTATAGCATTAGATGAAGAGTCCTCATAATTTCGTGGGTTCTCAAATGATTAATCTCATTCGCACATCTCACACACACACATAGTCGGGTTCAAATGAGAACAACGTATATTTAAGAAAATAAGAAAGCGGTCAAATCATATGTGATTTTATATTAACATCACATACAAAATCAAATATGATTCATATGACTTGGCCCTATGACCTGAAATCACATGATTTTGCACGTAATTTGGCCGTTCTCGTATTCTCTTAAATAATTATTACCAATGAGTTGCGCTTTAGAAGAGCATCTATCTTGACAAACGAATATTAACCAACTTTAAACAAGCACATTTTCTTAACGAGTGAACATGAACATACAAAATTTCATTCGTTTATCGTTCGTGTTCGTTTACGGCCCTAATTTTAAGTAGTGTATTTTTTAAACATATATGTCCATTACATTGAAGCATACCATAGTACCATACTCGTATATACGACACTTTATAAGATTTAGGTTCGACCCCTTGGTTTAAAAAGCTTGTGTTCCGTGTCTGTGGATGATATAACAAGTAAAAGAAAAAGAAGAAGAAGATTCTAATTGTAGAAGAAGATGTCAGAGAGTAGCTTTACATATGGGTAACGTACCTTAACTTTTTTATTCCTTCCCTTCAAAACCACCCTCTACCTACCTCTCAATAAACAATACATTTCCATGCGGTCCCACTTCTCGATGCCAAAACCGCCGGTGCTCGGCCCCCAACGCCGTACCAATCCCTTGATCTGGTTCTTAGCCTTCATCTGCGCCATCATAGCCATCATCGTCATCATCGCCGGCATCATCGTCTTCATCGGATACCTCGCCATCCGCCCTAAAGTACCTCTCCTCTACGTCAACGCCGCTCGTCTCGACGAAGTCATGTACGATCAAACCGGCGTTCTCTCCGTCCGATTAATACTCATTATAAAAGCCGAGAACCATAACCTCAAAGCACACGTCACCTACTACAACACAAAACTCATCCTCCGTTACCACGGGCTGAGCATCGCGCAATTGGTGGCGGATCCGTTCGATGTACGAAAGAACACGACGAAGGAGCTGAGTTACGTGGTGGAGTCATCGCCGATTCCATTAGAACCGGCGCAACAGGATTTGACGCAACAGGCGTTGGAGAAGGGAACGACGATGCCGTTCTTCTTGAAAGGGAATTCAAGGACGAGATGGAGAGTTGGACCGCTGGGTTCGGTGAAGTTCTGGTTGCATATGAATTGCCGGATTTTGTTGCCGATCAACGGCAGCATCGTCTACCCACACTGTACCACCAAATCGCATTGACGACGATATATATATATATATACTTTTCGTATCTATAATTTTAGGGGACGAGATTTTTGAAAGTTATAAATTATACAAAAACAGTTATGTGATTATTTAATTCAATAAAAATATGCTTCTGGAAAATATTGTTTTGTATTAATGAATAAAATCTGAGGATCATTAAACCATACACACAAATCATATAATATCTTATATTTGACTCCTTAAAACTAAGTTAATAGATCAATATTAAAAATTTATTTTTAATAATATATATTTAATTTATTAATAGTTAATAA
>NW_020204875.1:2204-6013 GCF_001531365.2 Cynara cardunculus var. scolymus
GTCAATCCCCGGTCAAATCCCATGAATAATATTTGTTAGTTTGATTCTACTGAGGATCCCCGGCCCCGGTTTGAGTGACATCCCCCGTCCCAGGCCCCATCTCGGTTTGAGTCTACCAGGGATCCCCGGCCCTGGGACCCGTTTTAGCGGGGAATCCCCATCCGGATTGGATGAACCGGGTTTCCCACCGGGTTGGGGCAAATCACCATCCCTACATATAGCCATTTTATATGCATTCAGATAATTTATTTCCAACATTTTAGGGTTGTTTACTTGCAGGTTAATTATATTTATTGGTCTATCTGGCTTATTCGTACAACTCATTTGAGTTGTTTATTTACGGCTTATACGCACATAACATGGCTTAATCGCACATATATAAATGGTGTGTTGTCCCCATTTAGCTACAAAAATGACATCCCTACCCCATATTTAAAGCACCGTCTCCTTCCCAAATGAGACACCCATCGTTGGCCTCTTTATGATTTTTTGTTTTCATGTTCAAATAGTTAATATTGGGGGTAAATCGGTCATTTATGTTATTCAGACTGTTGGTTCAGATAAAGAAAAAGTAAACAACAACACCCATATATCCAGACAGACAAATTTATCCATACATGACTTAATAAAAAAATTTGGTGAACAGCCCCTAAGTAGCTATTAACCAATAAACTAACTGATAAATAAATTATATTTGCTAAAAACTAATGATGTTTAGTTGAATGACCATGGACGTTATAAAAATGAAAAATTAGGAATCTCCGGTGTAAATAGTTCGTCTAAAAAACATATCCAAATTTGGAGCAAACCATACGAACCATCAATGTAATTCAGGGGCCGTTTACCAAACGTTTACCCGGATAAGCGTTTACCAAGTCAGATTACTTTACCGGATGAATATAATAAGGACTATAAATCTTACTCGATAAGAACGAGAAAAGGAACAAGAGTCTTACCCGGTAAGTGAATACGACGTCTCTTATCACGGTAAGAGCTTATCGGGTAGATTACTGCATACGGTGTTGTTTTCGTGGAGTAATATCTTACCCGGTAAGTAAGTAATAGTGTTGAATTTTACCGGTAAACACTTATCGGATAAGTTTTTAGTAAATGGCCCCTCACTCCTTCAATAAAAATATGTTTTTGGGAGACACTGTTTTCAATTAGATGATTAAACGGTTTGAATGATATAAATTAACAATTAGCATGTGTAAATTAAACTACAAACTTGGTCTTTATGGTTTGTAAAAAAAATAACATTTTTGTCCTTATAGATTCAAAATTACAAGATGACCCTCATGATTTGCAAAAACGTTTGAATTTTAACCTCTACTTTAAAAGTTAGAAGAGAGGGATTTTCGCCCTTTTCTCGGATTTATTTATCATGACCAAATCATAAAATGGATATCGATTGGTTAAAAGACAAAAAATCGATAAAGCGACAAAAATGTCACTTATTTAACGAAAGTTTTTAATAACCGTTAGAGGAAGGTACAAACCACGATGGTAGTCTTATAGTTTTGAAACTACATGGACTAAAAATATTATTTTTGATAAACTAGAGGGACCAAATTTATAATTTACTCTATAAATTATTAAATTTGATTCCTTAAATAAGATAATAAAATAGATATTTAAATTCATTTTGGTTCCTAACGTTCATAATTTTCAATGAATATCATATTATTCTTAAACCTTAAAAAACTCGGATTTGATTCATCATGTTTGTCCATTTTCAACAGTTTTGGTCCCTCTGTTTAATAATTATTAATTTTCTACGTTACATTTAATTAGATGAGAATTACTTTAATTATTTTCACTATTTTTATCATATTAAAATAAAAAAAATATCATATTTTTAATTTTAAATCATAAAAAAATAAAGAAAAAGAAAGGTGACGATTATCCTTTTTCTTTTCTTTTTTGTTTTACGAATTAAAATTTACAATATATTTTATTATTTTTATTTTAATATAAAATTAAAAAAATAATAAAAATGACTAAAATATCGTTAATTTAACTTGACTTGAGAAAAGTTAACGACCGCTTAGAGGAAAAACCGTTGAGAGTTAACAAACGTGATTCACCAAATTCGAGTTTTTTTTTAAGTTCTGGGACGACATCCATTGAAAATTACAAATATTATGAACCAAAAATAATATTTATGGGTTGTTTACCTAAATGCTTACCCGGTAAGTGTTTACTGTTAGAAGCCAATACTATAATTTATTTTTTGGGTAAGATTGTAGTGTATCAAAATGATATTGTATGCAACAATATATCTAGTAAGCGCTTACCCGGGTAAGAGTCGTCAGCCTCACTTATCAGGTACGATTCTCTATCCTTATTATCGCTCTTACTAGGTAAGATTTTTGGGCTTTGCCATGTTCGTCCGGTGAGGAAAATTGTCCGGTAAGCACCTACCGGATAAGCTTTTAGTAAACAACCCCTTATTCTTAAATTTATTAATATTTCATAATTTACAAAAACATACAAGCATTATATATGCATTCAGATACTTTATTTTTCACATTTAAATGCTCGTAGTATTTTAACATTCGTATTTGAGGTATTGTTTTCTGATGGTCATCAATTCGAGTTATTTAACGTTGTGATCGTGAATTTTTTGAAGGAAGAACAATAAAAGAAAAAAAATTGAAAATGAAAGAGGAAAATTTATTTTTTTTTAAATTTGTTTGTAAGATTGAAAGGAAAAAATTCTCATGTTATAAAAGCGCGAAATAAAGGAAAGAAAAAATGTCATAAAATATATCTGTGTTTATTTTATAGTGGAGTGTAATTGATGGATATATGTATAATTTTATAAATACTTTTAACTGTTAAAACCCTCAACAGCTCACCACAACATGCGGTTTAGAACTTTTACGGTTCAATTTGCGGTATTTTCATGAAACCGCTTTTTGCGGTGTGTTTTGCGTTTCTTAATCATCAAATTGCGGTTTAAATTGCACCACACCACATATTATATATATATATATATATATATGTGTGTGTGTGTGTGTGTGTGTGTGTGTGTGTGTGTGTGTGTATAGGGGTCCATTGAAGGGAGAACTGATTAGTTTGTGGTAACTGTGAGATCCAATCTCAACCACAAATCAAAGATAAATTAAGAAATTAATAATTATGATAGTTTGAGTTAAAATTATAATTAGAGGGCATTTTAGGTATTTTTAAAAAACTCTTCTGTTCTCTCTCATCTCTCCAACCTCCAATCTCTGGCCTCTGGTGAACATTAATTCGGCGAGTACCAAATAATCACAAAGATACACAATGTGATACCCGTTGCGATATACTGTGATACCATTGTGATACCAACTCAAACCTTAAAAACAAAGATACACAATGTGATACCCATTGTGATATGCTGTGATACCATTGTGATACCAACTCAAATCTTAAAAACAAATATACACAATGTGATACCCACTGTGATATATTGTGATACCGATTTCACCAGAGGCCGGAGATTAGAGGTCGGAGAGCTGAGAAAGGAGAGAGAAGAGAGGAGTTTTTAAAAAAATACCTAATATGCCCTCTAATTATAATTTTAACTCAAACTACCATAATTATTAATTTCCTAATTTAACTGTTGATTTGTGGTTGAGATTGGACCTTACAGTTACCACAAACTAATCAATTCTCATTTGATTAGGCCCCTATATATATATATATACTAGAAGCGTACTCGCGCAATGCAGCAAGATAAATCGTGATTTTAATATTTCATTTTATTCTTTATTTTAGTCGCTGTTATAATATGTCTTTATGTGATTTTAAGAAAGCGATGA
>NW_020204875.1:6748-8989 GCF_001531365.2 Cynara cardunculus var. scolymus
TTCTTGTGTTTTGGTGTAATTTCCTTAATTAAATTATGTTAGTTATCAATGATTATCATAATTATATTTTAGATTTTTTATATTTAAAATGAAATATTTATCTCTGTTTATCTGCAGTTAGTTAGACGAATTCAAGTATGAAGCTTTAATAAGTTGTACTTTATGCATAATTTACTTGTAATCATAAATTTTAAGTAATATGCATCAATATTTTTAAGTATGCATTTCGTATGTATTAGAACTTTAGTAGAAGGGATAAGTAATCATAAATTTTAAGTAATATGCATCAATATTTTTAAGTAATCATAATTTACTTGGGATAAGTAACTGAACTCTTTAGTTTGTATCACAGTATTTTTAAGTATGCATTTCGAATGTATTAGAACTTTAGTAGAATGGTACTCGCGTAAAGCAGCGAGATAAATCTCGATTTTAATGTTTAATTTTTATTCTTTGTTTCTATCGATATTGTACGATTTTATATGGTTTTGAGAAAACGGTTATGTTTTTATTTTTAAATGAAATATAAATTTGAAGATAACATTAATTTATATGTGGTTTTGGTGTAACTTCTTTAATTCAATTTTTTTTAATTATAATTTGATTTAGATTTAATAAGAAAGTAATTTATTTTTGGTTTAATAATATAATTTTTTATAAAGATAATAATTAAACATTATGGTAGAACTTAATTATATTTTAGATTTTCTATATTTAAAATGAATGTTTATCCTGTATTTGATTATGTTTATCTGCAGTTAGTTACACGAATTTAAAAATGGAGCTTTAATAAGTTGTACTTACACAAAATTATTTGTAATCTTGAATTTTAAATAATATGTATCAATAAACAATACTTCATGCATAAAAATGGTTTTTAAGAGTTTTTGTCAAATGATTTATAATATAGTATATATATTATATGGAATATGAAGACGTCATCTCTAGATTTATTTTGAACTTGTGATTTTATAACTATTTAAAGTGTGTTAAGTTAGATACAAACCATATCTCACCGTATTTTACAATACAGTTTTTACTGTTTAAAGCATATACAATATGTTTGAGGTTTGGGAAAACTTCAAACTTCAAACTACATATACAATATATATTTATGGTTTAGCCCTAAACTACATCCAACCACATCACAAATACCTTTTAAGTGCTCAGTACTACACTTGTCATTTTTCCATGTTTGTTTAATATCTTTAAGGATAGGGATTTTGCCCCGACCTAGTGGGGAACCTGGCTCACCCGACCCGAACGGGGATGGAGATTCTCCACTAAAACGAGTCCCGGTGCAGGGGCCGGGGCCGAGGCCGGTGGATGTTACTCAAGCCGGGCCAGGGGTTGGGATCCCCGGTAGACTAAAACTAACGAATATCTTTTACGGGGTTTGACCGGAGACAGGATGTTAATCCCTATACCCGCTGGGAACTGGGGCCAGGATCGGAGGCTATTAATAAAAACCGGGGTCGGGGATTACAAAACCTACCTATATTTACGGTATGTGCGGAAATCTCATTGCACATCACTAGCATTTGTGGGTATCAAATTATATTTATATATATATATATATATAGGCTCATTCAAGAGATAACTAATTAGTTTGTGGTAACTGTGATATTCAATCTCAACCACAAATCAACGGATAAATTAGGAAATTAATAATTATGGTAGTTTGAGTTAAAATTATAATTAGAGGGCTTTTTAGGTATATTTTTAAAAAACTCCTCTCTCATCTCTCATCTCTCCGACCTCCAATCTCCGGCCTCCGGTGAACATTAATCCGGCAGGTACCAAGTAATCACAAAGATTCACAGTGTGATACCCATTGTGATATATTGTGATACCATTGTGATACCAACTATGATACCAACTCAAACCTTAAAAACAAAGATATACAATGTGATACCCATTGTGATATACTATGAAACCGATTTCACCGGAGGCCGGAGATTGGAGGTCGGAGAGATGAGAGATGAGAGAGAAGAGAGAAGTTTTTAAAAAATACATAATATGCCCTCTAATTATAATTTTAACTCAAACTATTAATTATTAATTTTCTAATTTATCCGTTGATTTGTGGTTGAGATTGGACCTCACAGTTATCACAAACTAATCAGTTCTCATTTGATTAGGCCTATCTATACTATATTATAAAGCATTTGACTAAAACTCTTAAAAACTCTTAAACTCTTAAAACTCTTAAACTCGTTCATCCCTAAACAATTTCATCCC
>NW_020204876.1:0-2818 GCF_001531365.2 Cynara cardunculus var. scolymus
ATAATAATAATAATAATAATAATAATAATAATAAAATATATTATATTAATAGATTGATTTTGACATTTTATGTTTTTTAGTTATTTTTCAAGTTCCAATGCATTCACACCCCTATTAAAGGGGTGCCATTAGTACTTCCCATTAATAAGGGTGCTAAATGCCTTGAGACTTGAAACATTATTAAAATACATAAAATATCAAAAGCAATAAAATAATATACTATAATATATTTTATTATTATTATTATTTATATTAATATACACATCCTATGTATATCTATCTATAATATCTATATTATATATATATATATATAATCTTTTATATATATTATTATTTTAAGTTATATCATATAACTGTTTATACGTATATTTTTTTTAATTATTAGAATAGTACTTGCACAATGCAGCAAAATATATCTCGATATTAATGTTTCATTTTATTTCGTTTCTGTTGATGTTTTAGGCGAAGACTAATGACATCCCTTTGAGGTACTAATGGCACCCCTAACCTCTATCTAATCATTTTAATTTTTTTTCTTTTTTGTCTTTTTGTTGTTTTTATCTTTTGTCTTTTTCTTATGGGAAAAGTCCAAAAAAAAACTCAATGGACTTTATTATTTGGAATGATTAAGTCCTTGGACAATTTTTTGGAACAAATAAATCCTTGTATATTCTAGAACCTGTTAACTAAGTCATTGGACATTTCAAAACCTGTTAAATAAGTCATTGGACTTTCTAAGATCTGTTAAATACATTTTGTTAGTGGAAAAAGTCCGAAATTTCATATTTTGAACGATCAAGTCCTTAAACATTTTTTAAACGAAAAAGTACTTACATTTATAAAAAAAAAACAAATATACCATTATCATTACTCTTCACAGAACATATAAGAATTGTATCCAAAGCATAATAATCTGCATACAAATTTTGGGCATAATTTTACCAAAAGTTAAACCAAAATATATATCAAAAGTTGAATCAAAATATGTAATAAAAGTTGCGCCAAGAGAATACTAACAATTGCGCCAAATATACCAAAAGTTGCGCCAAAAATACCAACAATTCCACCAAATATACCAAAAGTTACGCCAAAATATACCAAAAGTTGCACTAAAATATACCAAAGTAATGCCTAATCTATGTTAAGGTCATGGTATGAACTATTTTTCATTTGCATCATTAATTTCTGGTGGAGATATAGCCATTTGGCTTTCTTGTAACCCTTCTTGATGTCTAACAACATCATCACTTTCATGATGTTGTTCATCACTAACAGTAGTATCACCTTCATCACAGTCTTCATCGTTAACAACAACCTCTCTTGAAATTGAATACGATAGGATGTCTTCGGGCCACGCTGGTTGTGGCACACCTGAGGATGTCTTTAATGATGAAGATAAAGTGTAAGCAATAGTTATAAAAATGTTACTTGAATCTGAAAAACAAATAATGGCTTACCCCAATCATTGTTTCTCCCATGACTGGATTATAAGAGACCCCTACATATGATGGTATCTTCCCAGCTCTATTTCCTTTTCCACCTCTATTGCCTCTTCCACCTCTATTGCCTCTTCTTGTTGTAGTCGGTTTTGGAATGTTGAGTCTTGGTCTACCTGTTGGCTTAACAAGTTTAGGTGGTGGGTTCTTCTTTTCATTCTTACAAGTCCTAGCATTATGTCCCGTTTCCAAGCAATTGTTACATGTCATTGCCTTCCTAGATTGAGTCATCCTTGTACTTTGGCTCTCAGATTCTGATCTTTTTCTTTTGATGGATGGTCTACTAGGCATTCTTTTTTCCTTAGGTGGGTTTGGTTTGATGTAAGGTGTTGGAGTCCACATGTTGCTCTTATTCAATGGTCTTTGTGATAACCGGATCCTCGTTATTACCCAAGGTAAATAATATGTGATTATCTGATTAAATGATTATGTAATAGCATGATAAGTTGATATGTTTAATCATGCGGGTATGTGAGATTGTGTATTAATTGGATATATATATAATTATATATATATATATATATATATATAAATGCATGATATATGTGAATATGTGCATATATATATATATATGATTATACATGCATGCATGTTGTGAATGCATGGTGTGTGGATGTATGCATGTGCATGAATTGGATTTTATAAAAAAGGGGTTGTTAACCGCCTTTCCTGATATGGAAAGTATAAAAGGAGGGCTTAGCCTCCATATTTTCTTCTTCTTGCATTTGCTAAAAGTTATAAGATTTAAAAGAGGAAAGGTTGACCGGATTGCAAGTGCTTGATTTCAAGAAGATTGAATCTCATTTGATTGCATAAGGTGAGTGGTTTTCTAAACTCTTTTGCATAAAGTTATTATTGGTTTTGTATGAATCTTGTTTATTTTGGAAAGAAATCAGTCTTTTGTTCCAAATGTTTTATCCGGGTATTAAACCGGACAAGATTTGACCGGATTGTTTTAAATCGGACAAAGGTTAATCGATGTATTGTCCGAATTGTTTTAAACCGGTTAAGTGTTGATCGGATTATAATTGGTAAGAATGATTATCTTTTTGCACTGAGAAGTAGGAATACAACCAAATGGTGGCCGGATTATTTTAAATTGGCTAAGTAATGAGCAGGGTATTGACCGGACTTGTTATCCGGACAAAGATAATTTTGATTCTAAGTGATAAATCGATCAAGCTTTATGCGGGGTATTGACCGGACTTGTTATCCGGACAAAGTTATTGAGAATTATTTCCAAGTGTAAATCGGACAAAGTTCCTTCTGTGTGTTGTCCGGATAGTTGACCGGATTTGAAGTCCGGCTAAGTCAAGATTGAC
>NW_020204876.1:3068-5282 GCF_001531365.2 Cynara cardunculus var. scolymus
TTTAAGACTACCGTGGTCCGTAGTCTTTATTTCTTTGTGACTTAAAGATTTAGGATCAAGGTTCTTATTGGAAATCATAGTTTGGATGTTATTGAGGAGAAAATGTCAGGTTTGGCCTGAAGCTTTATATAACCTTGTATGGTTAAAAAAAGGTTTAAAAGTGACATTATGTAGAACCTGATTGGTTCAGAGTTTTTGAGATTTGAATAAAGCGGAATGTTTTGCTTGATAAATGGAAAAGATTTGGTATTACGTTTCTATTTATTCATATATTTGTTATATATATGAAATGATATTTTCCCTAAAGGTTTTGGTGATTTTTCACCCTGCAATAACATAAATAGGGTATCTCACTAGACCTTTCGGTCTAACCCTCGTTTTGTGATTTAAATTATGTGTTGCAGGAGGTTCGGACAGTTAGGGGAAGGGAAAGTTTAATATGTTCCTTTATGCGCTTCTGCTTGAAGATCTGTTTTGATTGATTAGTACAAGAAATGTATTTTGAATTTTTGGACCTTGTAATTGGTCATGTTAGATTCTTGTACTAAAGGACCTGAATGGAATGATATCATGTATTTCTTTTGTATGAAATATGTGTTACATGCAATGTGTGGGTTGGGGCGTTATAGAATGGTATCAGAGCTTAAGTTTAAGAGATTTAGGTATTTAACAGCATGATACCTAGACTTAAACTGTTTTATTGCATGATAAGGGTCCCAGACATAGTTAGCACCATTGAAAATAAATATGATGAGTTGAAAGAACAGTGTGTAAGGTAAATTTTAATTACATCTGGCCAGTGTAATTATAAGTTTACATGTACATATCTGAACTTGAATACTTCATTATATTTGGGAATGTGAATACGTGATGATTAACACTAAACTCTGCAGATGTCTAGCCGAACTAGAAGATCTGAAAGAACGGCTCATCCAGAGTCTGAAGAAAGGGAAGAGTCACCTGTTAATTTTCCAACTAGCACATCCAGAAATAGAGGTCAGGGAAGACCAAGAGGATGAGGCAGAGGAAGAAGTCAGTCTCAGGGAAGGGGTCGGACTGATATACATTCTGAACACGAAGAATCCCACTCTGGGAATGTTCAAGAAAGGTCGGTGCCACACCCATAATATATAACCAGAGACATGTTGGCTGAAGAAATAGGGAAGTTGCGGGAAACTTTAACTTCTATTATGAGAATACCGGCTAGAGTGGAAACATAAAGATTAGAAGTTTATCCCTCTGCTCCAATCACTCACAATAAAGAAGGAGATATTAAGATGTTTTTAGCATGCAAACCACCAACATTTTCTGGGGAGAGAGATCTAGTGAAAGCTATGTGCTGGATTAAGGAGATGGAATCTGTGTTCAACACCATTCGGTGTCCGAAAACAGATAAAGTTCGATTTGCTGTTTCTGTATTAAAGTCAAATGCTTATGGTGGGAAGTTGAATCGTCTACCAGGACGGATGTTTTACAGACTCTGTCTTGGGTAGAATTTGTGGATAGATTTAAAAATCAATTTTGTCCTAAAACGACAGTAAGACAAATGGAGGAAGATTTTCTAAAGCTAGAGCAAGGAAATGGAACAGTTCGGGAGTATACCGAAAGATTCATTGAATACTCTCGTTTTGCCGAACATTATGTTTCGACTGAATCCAGGAAGATAGAGAGGTTTATTTGGGGTTTGAAAACCTCAATCAGAGAGTTTGTTATTGCTATGAACCCCAATACTTTTCCACTAACAGTAGATGCAGCTGAGGTGACTGAACGAAATAAGAAAAAACAATCGGAAGAAAAAGTTGTTGAGAAAAGAAAATGGGAGGGGCCTTCATCTTTTCGAGGACCGAAAACTGTTAGATATGATAACAGATCTGAACAGAAGATCAGTGAAAAAGTCTGCTCACAGTGCCGACAGATTCACCAGGGAGAATGCAAGATAGACCCAAGAAAATGTTTTAAGTGCGATGAGGTAGGTCATTTATCTAGAAATTGCCCAGCTAACCGAAGGTGTTTTAATTGCAATTCTCCGGATCATATTCGACCAAATTATCCATTGTTAAGAACTCCGCAGTTAACAATGGGGAGTAATGCGTCGGGTACTTGGGGAAGGCCTACTGTAAACAGAGGAGGGCAAGGAGGGATGCGGGGATGGTCCTTCCAGATGACTAAGAACGAGGCAGAAACATCACCAGATGTAGTAACAGGTACATTCCT
>NW_020204876.1:5652-6958 GCF_001531365.2 Cynara cardunculus var. scolymus
GTATCACCATTGTTTGCTCAAACTGCATGTCTGAATTCTGTGCTACTTGATGATAAATTAGTAGTTGATACTGCTAATAGTCAGGAAACTGTTACTAGTGTGTTAAATAACTGTATTATTGTTATTGAGGACTGTGAACTTCCGATCCGGTTATTTCCCATGCCAATGAAAGAATTTGACATAGTAGTAGGCATGAACTGGTTGGCAAAGTATCAGGCTAGCATTGTTTGTAATCAGAAAATCGTCAGAATTATTCTGCCAGACCAGAGAACAGTTGTTATTTATGGTGATCGTTAGAATCATCATACTAGTATTATGTCAGTAATGAAAGCCCAGAAAAGTATTCGAAAGAAGTGCCAAGGATGTTTGGCATATGTAATTGATTTAAAGACAGAGAAAGGAAAAGAAGAACCGATTCCGATTGTCAGTGAATATCCAGAAGTCTTTCCAGAAGACTTATCTGGATTACCACCAGATAGAGTTATTGAGTTCTGAATTGATTTAGTACCGGGGGCTGCACCTGTAGCAAAGGCGCCATATTGTTTAGCTCCATCTGAATTGAAAGAATTGGTGGAACAGTTGAAAGATTTAACTGATAAGGGATTTATTAGGCCTAGCACTTCGCCTTGGGGTRCTCYRSTYTTATTCGTTAAGAAGAAGGATGGGTCTATGCGAATGTGTATAGACTATCGTGAACTGAATTAGTTGACAATTAAAAACAAATATCCTTTACCAAGGATTGATGACTTGTTTGACCAATTGGTGGGCGCAAGTTATTTTTCCAAAATCGATTTGAGGTCAGGATATCATCAGCTCAAGGTCAGAGAAGAAGATATTGCCACAACAGCATTCAGAACAAGGTACGGACATCACAAATTCTTAGTTATGTCATTCGGCTTAACTAATGCACCTGCAGCTTTTATGGATTTGATGAATAGGGTGTGTAAGGAATATCTTGATAAATTCGTTATTGTATTTATCGATGATATTCTTATATACTCTAAAACCGAAGAAGAACATGCGGAACATCTTCGTTTGATACTGGAATTATTGAAGAAAGAAAAGTTATATGCCAAATTGTCCAAGTGTGAGTTCTGGTTAAGAAAAATTCAATTTTTGGGTCATGTTATCTCAGAAGCCGGAGTACAAGTAGATCCAGTAAAAATAGAAGCAGTTGAAAAATGGGAAGCTCCAAAGACTCCGTCTGAAGTCCGTAGCTTTTTGGGTTTGGCAGGTTACTACCGTAAGTTCATTTCGAACTTTTCTAAAATAGCCGTGCCATTAACCAAATTGACTCGAAAGAATG
>NW_020204876.1:7168-9189 GCF_001531365.2 Cynara cardunculus var. scolymus
GTGGCAATGAGAATAAGTTTAGTCCCTGATATTCATAAAGAAGTTCTGAGATGTCAGAGGAAGCTGTGAAAGAAGAATTTGTTAAAACGAAAAAGTTGGGTAAGATGATCTCAACCTTGGAACCAAATGACAAAGAAATTATGTGTTTTCAAGGGCGAATTTGGGTACCATATTTTGGAAATATCCGAAGTATGATATTAAATGAGAGTCATAAATCCCGATACTCTATCCATCCAGGCACCAATAAGATGTATAGAGATTTGAAACCTTTTTATTGGTGGCCAGGATTGAAAAGAGACATAGCTCGATATGTGGAACAATGTCTGACATGTTTACAGGTTAAGATTGAACATCAGAAGCCGTATGGAAGTCTTCAATCTTTAGAAATACCTGTATGGAAATGGGATCACGTTACCATGGATTTTGTTATAAAGTTACCATGAACTCCAAAGGGATATGACGCGATTTGGGTAATTGTTGATCGTTTATCTAAATCTGCGTATTTTCTACCAATAAGAGAGAAATACTCTTTAGAAAAGCTAGCACAGATTTACATCAAGGAAATTGTTGCCAGACACGGTGTTCCATTGTCCATTATCTCTGATAGAGATAGTCGGTTTACTTCCAAGTTTTGGGAAAGACTACAGAAAGCTTTGGGATCTGAAATCTGATTGAGTACAACTTATCATCCACAAACAGATGGGAAAAGTGAGAGAACTATTCAGACTCTCGAAGACATGTTAAGAAGTTATATTATTGACTTCGGGGGATCATGGGAAGATCACTTGCCATTGATAGAGTTTGCATATAACAATAGTTATCATTCCAGTATCCAAGCGGCACCGTATGAAGTGTTATATGGACGTAAATGTCGAACGCCGTTATGTTGGAATGAAGTGGGTGAGAAACAGTTGACGGGTCCTGAAATTGTTCAAGAAACTTCTGAAAAGATCGAACAGATCCGTGAAAGAGTAAAAACAGCACAAGATCGCCAGAAAAGTTATGTAGATAATCGTCGAAAGCCAATTGAGTTTAGTATAGGTGATTTTGTGATGTTAAAAGTTTCGCCATGGAAGGGTGTCATCAGATTTAAAAAGTAAGGAAAACTCAGTCCAAGATATGTGGGGCCGTTCAGAATATGTAAGCGAATTGGGCCAGTAGCATATCAGTTAGAGCTGCCAGAAGAGCTGAATCTAATTCACAACACTTTTCATGTGTCGAATCTGCGGAAATGTTTGGCCGATCCGAGTTTAGCTATACCATTACCAGAGATTCAATTAGACAGTAAGTTGAATTTTGTGGAAACACYRGAAGCCGTAATTGACAGAAAGATCAGGGTATTGAGAAACAAAGAGATAAGTCTGGTTAAGATTCAGTGGAAGTTTCACAAAGGACCGGAAGCAACATGAGAATTGGAATCAAAGATGCGATCAGAATACCCATGGCTTTTTGATTAAAGGAATTTCGGGACGGAATTCTTATGAGGGGTGGATAATGTGATAATCGGATCCTGGTTATTACCCAAGGTAAATAATATGTGATTATCTGATTAAATGATTACGTGATAGCATGATAAGTTGATATGTTTAATCATGCGGGTATGTGAGATTGTGTATTAATTGGATATATATATATATAATTATATATATATATAAATGCATGATATATGTGAATATGTGCATATATATATATGATTATACATGCATGCATGTTGTGAATGCATGGTGTGTGGATGTATGCATGTGCATGAATTGGATTTTATAAAAACAAAGGGCTGTTAACCACCTTTCCTGATTTGGAAAGTATAAAAGGAGGGCTTAGCCTCCATATTTTCTTCTTCTTGCATTTGCTAAAAGTTGTGCGATTTAAAAGAGGAAAGGTTGACCGGATTGCAAGTGCTTGATTTCAAGAAGATTGAATCTCATCTGATTGCATAAGGTGAGTGGTTTTCTAAACTCTTTTGCATAAAGTTATTATTGGTTTTGTATGAATCTTGTTTATTTTGGAAAGAAATCAGTCTT
>NW_020204877.1:0-1976 GCF_001531365.2 Cynara cardunculus var. scolymus
CTTTTAGCGTTTTTAATTGATCTTCAAAATTATGTGAACGCAATTTTTCTGATTTTAACTCTTGCTGGAAAGTTTGAACTTGGAGTGTCATCTTTTTCATCTGATTGATGCATGATTGATGTAATACTTCATTATTCATCAACTCTTTCTCCTTATAACTCTCGATGTTCTTTTCCAGCTCAACAATCTTAGCTCTCAACTCCTTTATAATATCTGCCATTAGAAAAAAAAATAGATCAGTTATAGGATCTATGCAGTGAAATCAGTAAAAAGAAACAGGAACAATTAAAAGATTTCTCAAACAGTTAAAAACACACACAAACCAAATAAACGAAATGATCCAAAGTTAAAATCTAAACAACAAAAAAAAAAAAAAATTAAAACTCAATGACTAAAAAAAATACAAAACAGTTCAAGAATATGACTCAATTACAAACTAATTAACAACCATAACAAAATCCCTTAATATGATTACTAGCTGTTACAATCCTTGATTCACAACCAAAGGATATTTGTGCAGCTTCCTCTAGCAGTCTTTGATTATGCTTCGTCCTGAATGACAGCAACACTTGGAAATGGAGAAGCTGGTAATAGATTCTGTGTGATTTAATCTTGAACCAAAACAATCTGCTGTGAATTACTAAACAACCAAGTCAAATTCAGTCTAAATCGTTCAAACTTGATGAGTAATTAAGAATCCAGATGGTGAAATGGATTGAACAATTTGATATCCGGTCAAAGAGATTGAGCAATAAGTTGAGCGGTTTAATAAACCGGATACTTATCCGGACACTAGTCCGCTCAAGGAAAACTCAAAATCTGCTCAAGATGTGTGCGGATAACTTCTCCGCTCAAGCAATGAATCAATCTATTACTTATCCGAACACTTATCCGGTCAAGAGATGATCGGTTTATATGAACACTGGTCAAGAGGTGATCGGTTTAGGAATAAACCGCTCAAAGACTTACCAATGATTTGTGCGAATCCGGACAATTATCCGGTCAAGACTTCTACGGTTTAGCTCCTTAATCCGCTGAAATGGTGTGCGGTTTAGCTTAAACCGCTCAAGAATTCTATTAATCCGCTCAAGTATCCGCTCAAGTTGTGATCGGTTTAAACTTGTCTGCTCAAGAATCCGCTTACATCTCTCACCACTAAACCTAATCTGTTCAAACCCTTTAAGATTGAGCGACTTGTGATAAAACCTTGAGCGATAGATTTCTGTTACCCCGTTCAAGCTTTCTGCGGTTTATCTCCAATCCACACAAACTGAGTACGACTCCTTCGATTTAGAAACAAGAACAAGATGAACAGCTTAGTTGATCGGTTTAGCCTGTTGGGCACCTAAACCGGATGGGCCTTAACTGTTGGACCAAAGATTTGGACGGTTTAACAAAAAATTAAGAGAACTCAAAATTAAAAACADATCAAAAACTATCAAAAACACAAAAATAGAAAAATAAAATTTAAAAAATGGATCAAAAACACTGGTTTTTAAAAAAAATTCAAGAACACGAAAAAATTTAAAACACAAAATCCACCAAAAATTAAAAATCGAATGATCAAATCACAAATCTTTGTGAATAACAAAGATTCACAATTAAATTTCGAGCATTTTGATCCTATTTATAACACGAAAACACAAGATTTTAAAAAAAATTCGGATCAAACAGAAAGAAAAAAATGAAGAACACGAAATAACAAAAAAAATTCCAAAAAAACTTAAAAAAAATCTTCAAAAACTTGATTTCTTTCTCTGATTTCTTGCACACTTGCTCTGATACCAATTGTTGGATCGAAAACAAGCAAACCGCCCACATGATATTGTCCGCTTTGGGCTGCCCCTCTCGGCAACAACCCCTCACGGCTTTAAAACGCGTCACTGGTAGGAGTAAGATCCCCCCCTTCCTTATAAGGAAGACGAATCCCCCTAGCCTCACCGATGTGGGATGCTCCTGCATTGCTACAGGAGCAT
>NW_020204877.1:2671-9135 GCF_001531365.2 Cynara cardunculus var. scolymus
ATCGAATAAGAATTCAATTCCTGCTCTGATACCAATTGTTTGGACCTGTAAATTCAGCTTTGGTATTTGAACTCTTACTCAGAATGATCTCTAGGATGATTACAGTGCAACGGAAACAATGATAAGAACAAAACAGAGTAATTAACCAAGAACACATAGATTAAAATGAAGATGATGAACACAATAGAATAGCTTCAAAGGTTTTTCAATTGATTGAAAATATAGACGATTACAATACGGAAGCACACTAAATTACAAAGGCCTAAGCTGCTATTTATACTAGTTCCTAAYGACCTTTCTGACATGACCTAGACGTGTGAAATCRTCCAARHCGTCCAAATAAAGTCGATTAAAGACCTAGTCACGTGAGAAGCACGTGCAGCTAACAACCTTTGAAAAACAGCAGAACAGGATCTTCACAGAAGACCAATCCGCATACCCTCTGTGAGCCATCTCAGAGGCTCTGTTGTAGAAGACTTGTAGGTTCTTATTGCCAGAGGACCATTTTCCAGAACCTCTGTGAGAGACAACAGAGGTTCTGTCATTCTTGACTTGCACGATCAAACAGCTTCGGTTGCTGGTCCTCTGTTGTCTTCTGTGGAAGATACCCTTCTGTCAACACTTGCAGAAAACTTTTTCATACTTTTACATTAAGTAAATATTAGAGCTAACAAATCTCATCCATTATATTAGAATTACTCTTTCGAATGATTTTATTTAAATATGTAATATATAGTAATTAAGATAATTTTAGAAAAAAAAATCCTAATTTATCTTCTCTTTTTTCCATGACTCATTCTAAATATTTAATTATTGATTTTTTATCCAATCTTTGAACATGAAATCATTGAAGACTTTACAATCCAAAAATTGAATTAAATTTGATTTGTCTAAATCTTGTTTGTGAACACAATCATTGATGTTCTTCTTTGATCATTTGTATGGAATTATATGCAAAAGATCCCAATAAACCATTATCATATGTTGATAATTAGATATATATTGGTTCATATTTGTGTTAATCATAACATAAACTCATGTGTGAATATTAGTCATAGTTTTACGTGTATCATTTTACAATTTATACCTTGTATTCAAATGTGAAACATTACATAGATTCACATGTGGATCTTAATCATATCTTTAATGTGAATTAGTTTACAACTTGTAACTCATATTCATATTTGAACTTGTGAAAACTAAAATACATTCACATGTGAATCTTAATAATAACTTGTACGTAAATCAATTTAAACTTATAAATCTTGTTCGTATATGAATTTAGAAAATATATATATCATCTTTGATCTTAAATTAAAAATAATGAAATTCTTGTTTTCTTTTGTAATTATTTAATTATATTTTAAATAATTTAATTATATATTAAATAATTTAATTTAAAATAAATTGGGAAATCCATTTTCAATTTATTAAAAAAAATGGGTAAAAATTAAAGAAAAGAGTGGATTAGTGATTTTTATGGGTTGGATTAGTGATTTAGTTTAACAAAGGTTTTAAAATGTCTCTTTAATTATTCACCATTTGTATATATTTATATATATGGTTTTAAGATCTTTATCATTGCAAGATTTTATCCAATGAATGAGATATTTTTCACATTCTTAACATTTATGCTATTTTGATTTGAACACTCTCTCTCCCCATATTTATATATATATATATATATATATATATATATATTATAAATCATTTGATAAAAACTCTTAAAAGCCAATTTTTATGTGTAAGTTACTGTTTATTTATGCATATTACTTAAAACTCAAGATTGCAAGTAGATTGTACGTAAGTACAACTTATTAAAGCTCCATATCTGAATTCGTATAACTAACTGCAGAAAAACCTAATCAAATACAAGATACACATCTCATTTTAAATATAAAAAATCTAAAATATAATTAGGAAAATCAATGAGTTCTAACAGAATATTTAATTATTATATTTATAAAATGTTAACTATTAAACCAAAAATAAATTATTTTGTTATTTAACTTAAATTAAATTATAATAAAAAAAGAAATTAAGGAAATTACATAAAAATGAGAACTTTTAAATAGTTGATTTGATATTAACATTGATATATTTTTTTAAAAATTTTTATAATATATTCAAATTAAAATTTTATTCAAAAATTAAATTATCATCGTTTTTTACAAAATCATATAAGACCATATTATAACATCGACTAGATAAAAAATAAAATGAAATATTAAAATCAAGATGTATCTCGCTGTATTGCGCGAGTACCCTTCTAGTATATATATGTATATCTCTACTACCTTATAAAGCAGATTTTAAAAAAAATCTTAAAAACAACCTTAAATGTACAAGGTACTACATTTTAAAACACAAAGTCTTAAAGTCTTTAAAACAACCAACAAAGCTTCAAATACAACCCTCTTAAGCATCAATTCTAAAATTCTCTTAAGCATCAATGCTTCAGTCAGCTTTCTCCTTTCCAAGACTGGATGCACGTCCCTTCCTATCGCACGCTTCCACGCCACGCTTCCACGCTCAAGACGACGATTCACAAATTTATCTTCTCCATACGACGGTTCAAGCTCTCAGTGTAATGATTCATGATCCAAATCTATCTTCCCCATATAATTAGGGGTTTTCTAACCCCACCCCCTCCTAAAAGTTTTCTACACCCCCTCCTATACTAAATGACAAAAGACAACTACATTCCAAAAGCAAAATATTTTCATTTTTAACCTTTTTATATTTTAACTTTTAACCCTTTAACTTTTTTATATTCTAACTTTGAACCCTCTAACTTTTTAACATCTTTTATGTTTTTAATTTTTAATTTGTATTATAATTATATAAATAAATTAATTTTATATTATTATTAATTAATAAAATATTAAGAATAYATATTTYAAATATAAATTAAATTTATTAATTAATAAAATATCAAGACATTTTTTTGGTTATCTATTTGTATACAAATGTATTACGATAAATTACAATATATTAAAAACTTTGATTTTTCATGTTAAATCAACATATTCACGAGTAAGAATACGCTCTATATAKTCTTCATACGYATTGAATCTATGTTGATACGGGACAATCCATGTACTTGCATCTTCAAGACAATAACGTGTCCAATGGTGCGTAAGTGTGGGCATTGGATATTCTCCATTTAATACCACCTTTATGTAATGGTTACCACTAACATGCACTATTGCAATTGCCACGTGTTGAGAGGACGACGGAGGTTGTGTCCTAAATGGTAAGTATGTCACACTGCCTGCCATATTGAGAACATGTAGTATGACATTGAACCTTGAAGCCGTTAGAATGCCCATTTCAGGCATAGCAATCTAATGCGCAGTTGGTGCGAAGACGCCCTTTTGGAAAAAATTCAGCACTTCGTGAATGCGTAAGCACTCATTGCCAATCACATAAGAGTAATATTGTCCATACTCAGTTAGTTCAATCATTAACTCTTTGCGGATATTGTCCTATTCGTCTTCATGACCACCCAGACATGTAGATATCGCTCGAAATCCACAATTTCCATCGCCTAATACATCTTGTATTTGTATGATATATGGATGAAATAAACTCGGAATTTGATCAAGATACGGATGTCGGGTGGTGGGTTGTCGTTAAAAATAGGAACTATGCCTCGCTGATTCTTGATGCCCCAAATCTTCAGAGTTAATAATTGATGGCACGTTAGAACAGCTACGTCTACGGTCTTCAATAATTCTTTTATTCAAAGTTTGACTCTTTGTAGATGGACGGCCACGAGTGGTTCTATGAACCGAGGGTTTATCGAACGGTTTTGATGACATTATTATATCCTTCAACTTTCTGAGTAAGCTTTTACGACCATGAGATGACTCCTTGTTGAATTTTTCTTTGAACAATTAAACTTCATCATCACAACCAATCTCGTCATCTTGTGTAGACATGACCCTCCATATATTGTACAAGAACATGATTATGTGCATCGCATACTGTTAGGATCGATTAACTCAGATTCTTGGTAAAGAAAACTTACTTGGATGATCTGTTTAACAGTGAAAATGCAGCGGAAATAATAATAATCAACCAAAGTAAAGAACAATAAACAACACAGGGAAGACGATCGAAGAACACAAGAGAAGGCTTCAAATGATTTTCAATTGATGAAAATATTGACAATTACAATTCTGGAAGCACACTGAAATACAAGGGCCTACGCTGCTATTTATACAAGCAAATAACCATTTTCTGACTTGACCTAAAGCAAATTAATCTAAGCCGTTAGATCATAAACAGGTTACAGACAAGAACACGTGATAAGCACGAGCAGCTAGTAAACCTAAGTAAAACAGCTAAAGAAGATCTATACAGAAGAGATGCTGCAGAATCTCTGTGAGACACGACAGAGGTTCTGTCGTCTTTGACTTTTAGCAATGTCTTTGCAGAGGACCAGTTTACAGAACCTCTGTGAGACACGACAGAGGTTCTGTCACTTGAGACTTGAACGTTTGAGCTTCTTCTGCTTTTGGTCCTCTGTGGTCTTCTGTGACAGATCATCTTCTGTCAATACTCGCAGTTTACTTTTTCTATACTTTTACATTTAAGGAAATGAGAGCTAACAATCTCCCCCTAAGTATGAAAAAGTAAAGTTTGAAATTTAAGAGCAAGTGTATGACTTAGTTGAAAAGAAATTACAAGAGGTGATTAAACATCATCCTCTGAAAGGATTACAATGAAAAGAATTACAATACTTAAAAGACAAAAATTTTGAAACTTAGGCTTGATCCTGGGACAGAAGAGAATCAGACTTGAGATTCTGGGAAATCGTCTACCGCATAAAAAAAATCTGTCTTTATAGTTCTGTAGACGTCGAAGATGAACTCTCTGAAGTTGATTTGTACTTTGATTGTGTCCAAGAGAGATGACACTTCACCAACCCTGTAGTGACCTCTATCCACCTCTGCCACGATACACTTGAAAATCCAGTCCAATGTCTCCGATGAATACTTGTGCGCTTCTGTTGGGTCAAAGAATCTAAGTATCTCATCCTTGTCCAAATACACAAACCCAAAAACGGGATTGTGCATAATGGTGTTTGGATAGAACTTAGACACCCAACTTGGCCTGCTGTACGGAGGAGTGATCTTCAGATGCTTCTGAGCTAGACGCATGGCCAATTCAAAATCCTTCTGGCTGTAGTACATTACTTGAGCGCGCATCACTTCGATCAGCCTTCTGAGGGATACTTGATATGATGACCTCCTCCCCATGTAGATATTTAGGATTTTGTGCATATAAATTAGATCATACACGCAGAGGTTATGCAGATCAGCGTCAGAGAATGTGTAGATATTTATGTCTTCTCTCTTTACAACGTATTGAGAATAGAGCACAGCCTTCTTCAATAAAGTTCTTGGGGAAATAGACACCAAGGATTTGATCATGTGGCGCGAGAAGACCTTCTCACGAGGCCTTGTAATTCTAGATAATCAGAATTTAGCTGCGGCAGAGGGAATCCCAGTGAGCTCTGGGTCGTAGGGTGGCTCTATGTCTGTCACAGAGTATTTCCATATGAGAATTTCCTCTAGGGTAGTAACGGGCTCTGTGCGAACGTTAGGCGAAGGAATCTTGCTCATAGACTCCAAAATCTCAGAGACCCTTCCCCTTGGAGTAGACTCTGGCATCTTCTTTTCATCTTCTTCTTCCAGGATAGGCCTCTGGGTTGATCCCTCTGCAAGGATGGGCTTAACTGTTCCTTGCAAGGCATCAAACTTACCCGTGGACGTTGTTTGCTGTTGGACTGGTGGGACTTGGACTTGTGGGTATGCAGAAGATGTGGCCTCACCTTCTCTGTAATGCATGGGTACCTTGCGCTTCTTTGCCAGAGCCTTTTCAAAGGACATCTTTAATGCTTTTAAGGTCTCGGGGTCTTCACCAGCATGCTTTTCTTCATCGAAAGGCTCTGGAGTCTCTGTACTTGATGAAGATCCTTTCTTTGAGGACTCTGCATCTATAGCCTTGCCTTTGCCTGTAGGCTCTGCAGCCTTCTTCTTTTCTTTGTCAGCAGCTGTAGGTTCCCCAATCTTTATACCTTTGGCAGGTGCTCTGGCTGTCTTCTTTTTGAGCTTTGGGGTTGGGGCCTTCTTTTTCATCTCCTTCTTCTTCTCCCCCTCATGACGATCATCATCATCGGCATGATCGTCATGGTTTGGTTTGGCAGAAGCCTTGCATGTTGTAAGGTGAGCCCTCCTCAAATGGCATAGGATTCGAGTTGCTGCCTTGTACATCTGTTCAATTACCTTCTCCGCACCCGCAGAGGTGTTCATCACGTCAAGCTCTGTAGCCCACTTGAGTTTGGAGACGGTTGATAGAACTTCTGCACGAAGGAGCTCACCTTCCTTGGCAAGCTTGGTCAAGCCTTCTGCAATTTTATCGTTGGAAGAGAAAATCTCCATCTTCAAAATTGA
>NW_020204878.1:0-2312 GCF_001531365.2 Cynara cardunculus var. scolymus
GTTTAGGTAAATAAAGGTGTAACATGTTAGAAGGCCCCGCACATATCACAGAGGCTCTGTTACCCTTAGGGCTCTGACAAAACTCTCTTCTATAGTTCTCTATTATTGATATGGTACGCGTGGTTCTGTGGATAAGGGTTAAAGCATATCACGCGCATGTCAGAAACGGGGGCACACATCATCAATCGTGCGTCTTCCCAACACCGCGTGTCATATTTTGATTCGTCTCTCCTTAAAGCCACTCATCACGCCTTTTCACCTATTAAACGGTTCCCATTCAAAATCCCTCACTATAAATACCCCTTCCACCCAAAACGTAAACCTTTACATTACTCCTTATACTCCGACGAACCTCAAGCTTTCCAAAACCTGCAACAATGTCTTCAAGCTCTTCCGCCTCCGCTCAATCTGAACATAATCCTAGTGACAACGAGGTAAATCAATCACATGCACTCACCTCTCATGCCCTATCTTTTTTTCCAAAATCAATATGAGAGAGTGGTCCTGGTAAAGAAACCCAACAACTTCTTTTTCGCTCCCTCTCCATCTGGCTTCCCTAAATTCACATATCCCCTTCTTGTAATCCTTCGCAACCATCCTTTACACTATGCTCTCTCAGCAACTAAACCTACCCCAGAAACATATATTACCCAATTTTTACTCAGTTCTTATATTACTACCCTGGACAATTCTGGATTAAGCATAGTAGGTTATGCTTCACACCCTACTATCAAATTGCTTGTTCTAATGGAATTGAATGTCACCACCCTGCGCACAGCCCTGCACCTACCTTCCTTGACAAATCTGGATTTGGATACCTTCGCTCCATCACCTACAGACGCCGAACTGATTGAATTCCTAGAATTTCACTCCTACACAGCTAAGACAAAAATCATTAAAAGGACTGAATTCAAAAGGAAAGGCCTTCCCCCAATTTGGAATACTCTGTTTTCGATAGTTAATTGCTTTCTAACAGGGAAGGTCGGCAGCCATGACCAAGCCTCACATGCCATGCTTTTCATTGTATATGGAATCTACTTCAATCTGCATCTTGATTACGCGCAACTTATCTTCGAAGACATGATGGGCTTAATCAAAAAGAAGTGTGCTACTCAAAGGGGTGAGAAATCAAAAGTGAAGGCACAGAAGAAATCCAAAGAGGACCTCAATCCTCCTAACTTAATCCTACAGAGGTTCTTGGGCTTGGTCTTTGGCGATATGATAGCAGAGAAGCTGCCCTCTGCAGAGCCAAATGCGCGGCTGTATCTAATGAAGGAGTTTCACCCCACAGAGCATGAGCTAGGGTACAGAAGCCCAAGGCCTCTATCAAAAGCCATGCTCAAATACCTTAGCCGAGGAAATAGGAAAGCATATAGACGTGGATACAGGAGGCCAGAGCCGGTCCCTGAAACCCCTCCATGCAAAGGTATCCCCTTAGGAGAGAGAGTGCAAAAAATGAGGGTTGAGAGAAGAAGGGAGGAGCCAGCAGAGGCTAGGGAGATGAGTGAGGACACACCAAAGGTAGTAAGTCCCCCACAAAAAGAAAAGAAGACAAAGAAGACTCAGAAGGATGTCGACTCTTCTGAGAAAAAGAAAGGGAAAAAAAAAACCGCCAGAAGAAGAGGGTCCAAGCAGTCCTCTGCCAAAACCGAAAAAGATAAAATCGAAGAAGGCCCAACCCGCAGAGGTTGAGGTCACAGAGGCTGCAATCCAAGAAAGCCCAACAGAGGCTACTCCTAAGCGCAGAAGGTTGCGCAAGATTGTTCAAGAGTCCCCAATAGAGCAAATACACGATGTAATCTTCCACATCCAACAAGAGTTTAAAGCGCCCATAGACGTGGCAGATTTGGGGACAGAAGTCGTTCTAGACGACGAAGAAGAAGAATTGGAGTTAGATGAGGGCGAAAAAGATGTTGAAGGCACATATACAAGCCCCCCTCCTAGTGTAACCCACATTTCTAGGGACCCTGTTCTAGAGGGAACCCCTATTGAAAAAAGCATGCACACACTGAGCCCTAAACCAGCAAACCTCGCAGAGGACATTATTTCGTCCTCTGTCGAATGCACAGTCCAGGAACCACAATCTACTCCAACATCCTCTCAAAATTCGCCCAAGGACTCGTCACAACCCAAAGAGGCATATGTTGCCCCTCCACACTTGAGTGAACAACCAAGTTATGCTTCAGAGGCATACGAAAGATTCACAGAAACCGCAGGTCTAGAACGCCCAAAGTCTCCACTCGATCCCTCTGCCAAGTTAGGCTCTAAACCTACTAGGAACGACATCGACAGAACACTGGTAGGCTCTCCAA
>NW_020204878.1:4167-9357 GCF_001531365.2 Cynara cardunculus var. scolymus
GAGAACTGGAACTTGGCGGCGGCAGAAGGGATCCCTGTAAGCTCTGGATCATAGGGAGGCTCTGTGTCTGCTGCAGAGTACCTCCATACTTGAATTTCTTCCAAAGTAGTAACAGGCTCTGTTCTGACTTTTGGCATTGGAATCTTGCTCATTGATTCGAATATTTCATAAACCCTTCCTACCATGGCGGACTCTGGCACCTTGGCTTCCTCTTCTTCCAGAATTGGCCTCTGGGTTGACCCCTCTACAAGGATGGGTTTGACGGTTCCTTGTAGAGCGTCAAACGTACCCGTGGACGTTTCTTGGACTTGTGGGAGTTGTGATGAAGGGCCTTTTCCTTCTTTGTGAGGGATGGGGCCTCTACCCTTCTTTGCTTGAGCCTCTGCCAGGGATGCCTTTAGAGCTTCAAGGAGTGCTGGGTCGTCTCTGTATTCATCTTCATTTATGGACTGTGGAGTCTTTGTGCTAGACGACGACCCTTTCTGTGGTGACTCTACAACTTTGCCTTTTCATTTGCCTTTAGGCTCTGGAGCCTTTTCCTTGCCTTTAGAGAACAAGGCAGCTGTAGAGTCCACAATCTTGACGCCTCTGGCAGGAGTCTTCTTTGGCTCTAGTGCTTTCTTCTCAGCCTTCTTCTCCCCCTCATGACGATCATGATCATCACCTTCTTGATCGTCATGGTTCTTTTTGGCTTCTGCCTTGCATGAGTCTAGGGGAGCCTTCTTCAACCGTCGCAGAATTTTGGTGGCCGCCTTGTACATCTTATCAATCACCTGTTCTGCACTTACAGAGGTGTTCTTTATATCTATCTATGTCGCCCATTTCAGCTTGGAGACACTTCTGAAGATCTCGCTTCGAAGAAGGTCGCCTTCCCTCACGATTTGTGAAGTATAGTCTTTGATCGCTGTGTTGGAGGCTCGGGCCTCTGCAAGGAGTTCGGTGATATGCTTGGTCACAATATCCCCTAAGGCTTCCACCATGGCATTTAGCTCTCTGCAAGTTGCTAGATGATTGATGTTGGCCCTTGAGGTTTTGGTGTCTAAGCCGTAAGTGACCACAGAAGAGAACATATGCTTGATCTCGTCTTTGAAAGAAGAATAATCCGTGTAGCCCGCAGAGACGAAATCAGTGGCAAATTGGGCGGCCATCTCTGACAATTCAGTCTTCAACGTCTTGATTGAAGAAGGATTGAGGGTCATGGCACTGAAGGCCTCTGCAATATCTTCTTTCTGAAGGACAGAGCTCTGAAGGGTTGAAAGCGTAGACTTTGAGTTCGGCCGTGGTTGAGGTCAACTCCTTCAGAGCTTCTGTAATCGGAGAAAGGTTTTCTGTCATCGTGTGGGAGATAAACAAGCTTTTCAACTCGTCTATCTTTTTGAATACTTCTGTGGCAAAGGTTTGAAGCTCCCCCTTTGTCACATACGTATCCTGGGTACCTAAACCACCAACACATGGTGATTTAGTAGCCTCGGAGCGTGAGGCGCCCTCAGCGACTGGTATTGCGTAGTCTGCTTGGGGACTTCCACCAGATCCTCGAACATCTCCCAGAGGAGAGCCTATTGGTGTTCTGTAGATATCGTGCCTTGTAGGTTTAGAGCCTAACATGGCAGAGTGATCTAGTGGGGACAGAGGGTGTTCTAGACCCTCTGTCTCTGTGTGCCTCACTTGTGCTTTTGAAGCACATTCTGGGTGTTCACTCTTGTGTTAAGAGGCAACGAATGCCTCTGTGGGATGTATCGAGTCCTTGGGCGAAGGGAATCTTGTAGTAAAACCTTCATCCTTTTGAGAGGATGGAGGAGTTATATGTGGTTGTCCGGCTGTGCGTTCCATAGAGGACGAAAGAATGTCCTATGCGGGGGTGGCTGGGTTGGGATCGGCATGTGCGTGCCTTATTCAATAGGGGATCCCTCTAGAACAGGGCCCCTAGAAATGTGGGTAGCACAGGGAGGTGGGCTGAGTTGTGTGCCTTTGGCATCTTGTTTTCCCTCTCCTATCTCCTCTTCCTCTTCTTCTTCTTCTTCATCGTCTAAGACGACTTCTGTCCCCAACTGAGTAACGTCAATAGGCGCTTTGAATTCCTTTTGGATATTGAAGAGAACATCCTTGATTTGTTATGTTGGGGAATCATCTTGAACAACTTTGCGCAATCTTCTACGCTTAGGAGTGGTAGCCTCTGCCGGGCTCTCTTGTGCCACAGCCTCTGTGAGCACAGGCTCTTTGACTACATGCTCTGTGACCACATGCTCTGTTGGTTGAGCCTTATTGGATTTCTTCTTTTTAGGCTTTGGCAGAGGGCTACTTGGGGCTTCTTCTTCTGCAGGCCTCTTCTTCCCCTTCTTTTTCGCAGAAGAGTCGGCACCCTTCTGTGTCCTCTTTTGCTTCTTGGATGGGGGACTTGGGTTTCTAGGGATTGCCTCACTCATCTTACCAGCCTCTGCAGGCTCCTCCGTACATCCTTCAACCCTCATTTTTCGATTCGCTCTCCTAGGGGGATTCCTATTCGTGGTGGGGTCTCAGGGACCGGTTCTGGTCGCCTGAATCCACGTCTATAGGCCTTTCTGTCTTCGTGGCTGAGAAACCTGAGCATGGCTCTTGATAAAGGTCTAGGGCTTCTGTACCCTTGCTCATGCTCAGTGTGGTAAAATTCCTTGAATGGGTAGAGCCTTGCGTTTGGCTCCACAGAAGGAAGTTTGGCTGCTAATAAATCGCCAAAGACTAGACCAAGGAAATGTTGCAGAATAAGGTTGGGTTGGTTCATGTCCTCCTTGGCCTTCTTTTGTGTTTTGACCTTTGATTTTTCGCCCCTTTGACTCGCGCATTTCTTCTTCATTAACCCGACCATATCCTCGAAAATTAACTGTGCGTAATCCAGAGGAAGGTTGAAGTAGATTCCGTAGACTATGGACATCATGGCGTGTGAGGTCTGGTCGTGACTACCCACCTTCCCTGTCAAGCAACAGTTGACGATAGAAAATAAGGTGTTCCAGATAGGGGGCAGTCCTTTGCACTTGAATTGAGTTCTTTTAACGATAGGGGTCGCATAGGAGTGAAATTCCAGGAATCGAATCAATTCCTCGTCAGTGGGGGTCGCAGCATAGGCATTCAAATTAAGTTCCTCCAATGTGGGTAAACGCAGGGCAGTCCTTAAAATGTCCACATTCAGTTCTAAGGGAATCAGAGATTTATTGACGGGGTGTGAGGCGTATCCAACAATTGTTAATCCAGAATTGTCAAGGGTTGTTAAGTAGGAACTTAGGAGAAATGCGGTTATGTATGGTTCTGGGGTTGGTTTGGTAGCAGATAGGGCAAAGAAAAGAGGATGGTTTTTTAGTATATCGAGTAATGGAAAGGTAAAATCGGGAAAACCTATTGCAGATGGGACGAAGAAGTAGTTGTTTGGTTTTTTAACGAGTACGACCTTCTCGTATCTGTTTTGAACGAAGGATAGGGTGTGGGATGTCAACGCTTGAGCCTGGGTAACTTCGTTGTTGCTCGAAACATTGATGGATTGTGCAGATGCGGATGAAGAAGACATTTTGCAGGTTGAATGCTTGAGAAATTCTTAGTTGCAGGTTCGCCGGAGTATTTGAGATTGGTAAAGGTTTTTGATTTGGGGGGAAAGAGGTATTTATAGGGAGGGATTTAAAATGAACCGTTTTAATGACGAAAGGTCATGATGAGTGGTTTTGGGTTGAAACGATTCAAAAAGGTATGACACGCCGTGTTGGGAAGACCTGCGCCCCCTTTTCTGACACGCGCGTGTAGGTTCTAACCCTTATCCACAGAACCACGTGCACCATATCAATAGACAATAACTATTAAGAGAGTTCTGTCATAGGCCTAAGGGTAACAGAGCCTCTGTGATATGTGCCGGGTCTTCTTATAAAGCTTACACCTTTATTACCTAAACAGTGTTGAAAAATCCACAGAGAGATGAGTACTTGCTCAGCTCAAACTCACAGAGCCTCTGTTAGAAGCTCCAGAGGCTCTAATGAGTTGACCTCTGAGAACAAGATACTTCAAAAGTTTTGGCACCTTCTGTGGATTGATTTTCATTATAAAAAACTCCCCCTTTGAGCCAGCTTCCTTGGCTCCCCCTAGAATAAAAACCATTTAAAATCCTAAGAAGAAGTGTCTACAGAAGATCCGTTCAAAAGAGCCTCTGCAAGCGGTCACAGAGGTTCTGTGAAAAAATTTCTGTGATTGAAACATATTTCTTCTTCAAAAGGTTTTCTCTTTTAAAGCACACACTCCCTCTTGAACCTTGCAAGCCTATGCTAGGTTAAACCTGTTTAACTAAAGAATCAAGTGAAAGGTTATTCAAGAAAATAAAAACTATATACAAAAATGAAATATAAAAGTAAACTGTATACAAAAAGAATAAAGAATTAAGACAACCAACAACTAGGATTATGGACATGTCATTCCTATTTTCTCTACAAGGAAATTAAACCTTTTTTCATCTAGGTTTTTAGTAAAGAGGTCAACCAATTGAAATTCTGATTTAACAAAGTATAACTCGACATTACCTTCTTCAACATGATGTTTAGTGAAATGGTACCTAATATCGATATGCTTTGCCTTAGAATGTTGAACTGGATTGGCTGAAATAGCTATTGCACTCTTTGAATCGCAGAGGATGGGGATTTTGTTAACAGAGTAGCCGTAGTCACGTAGTTGTGTCTGCATCCACAGAGCTTGTGAACAACAACTTGCAGCAGCTACATATTCAGCTTCTGCTGTAGAGGTTGAGACATAGTTCTGCTTCCTTGACGACCAACTTACTAGTTTTCCTCCAAGAAACTGGCAGCTCCCAGAGGTGCTCTTTCTGTCAATCTGGCATCCACCATAGTCTGAATCCATGTACGCCACTAGGTCAATGTTGGAATGCAGAGTGTACCATAGTCCAAGAGTTGGTGTCTTCCTTAAATAACGCAAGATCCTCTTTACAGCACTAAGATGTGACTCTTTAGGATTGGATTGATACCTGGCACATATACATGTGGAAAACATGATGTCAGGCCTACTAGCTGTTAAATATAAGAGAGATCCTATTATTCCTCTGTAGAGCTTGCACTCAACAGGTGGACCATTAATGTCCTTATTAAGCTTCTGGCCTGGAGCCATGGGGGTCCTCATGGGAGAGGCTTCGAGCATCGTGTACTTCTTCAAGAGGTCATGAACATATTT
>NW_020204879.1:0-1301 GCF_001531365.2 Cynara cardunculus var. scolymus
AGCTAAATAGTCTCACTAGATAGTTATCTTCTAATTAGCTTACTAGTATAAATAGGTGATTAGGCCTATTGTATTAAATGTCGCTTTTACATTTTTCTTATTAATAAAGTGAAACCTTTGACACTCAAGATTGTTCTTTAATGTTCATAATTTATTCTTGAGTGTTCATCACTTTGTTCTTTAAAACACTATAATTTGGTTATTCTTAACTCGATGATTAGTGATATTGAGAGATCTGGGATTAACAATTGGTATCAGAGCTGATTGATTGTTTTTCCAATCAAACGATCATCTAAAATCTCTCAATTTTTATTTTTCTCTCTCTTCAATACGTAAAATCTCTCTCTTCTAAAAATTCTCAATGGCCAACTGGAATTATGCATATAGTGTTGGCTCCCTCACCAAGCCTCCAACTCTTCAACGAGAAGAATACCCAAAATGGAAGATAAGAATGGTGAGTTTCTTGGAAGGAATGGACAGGAACCTCCTGCGATCTGTAATGGAGGGTCCTTACATTCCACAAACTCTTGTACCAAGAGTCCCAGAAACAAACACCACAGCTGAAATTCCTGCCTACTATATGCCCAAGGATGAGAAGAATTGGGATGAAGACGACATAGAACAGGTAGAGACCGACAAGAAGGCCAAACGACTGATAATCATGGCCATACCGAATGAAATCTTCCAATCCCTCGATGCATGTTCCACAGCCAAGGAGCTATGGGATGAACTGGGAAGCCAACTTGAAGGAGGGGCAAAAACAAAGAAAAATCGTAGAGCACAATGCCTCAACGAATACACAAACTTCAAGGCCCTTCCTGATGAACCGATACAGAAGACATACGATCTTTTCAACACATTGATCAATCATTGTCGTCGAAACGATATCTCCAGAACTAACGAAGAAAACAATGTTTTATTCCTAAAAAGTCTTGGCGATGAATGAACTCAGCTGTCTATGTCCCTTCGAGCAAACCAGGACCTAGACGGCTGGTCACTTCATGATCTGTATGGAATGCTTACAGCACAAGAGAACGAAATAATGAAGAAGAAGGTATTCATCGGTGGACCACTCGCTCTTGATGCCGATGAAAAAGAAATATCAAGGACCCCTACCAGAGAACATAAGAATAAAGGAAAGAAAGCACTGGTGGTAGAATCAGAATCTGAAGACGAAACTTCTGAATCAGATGATGAAATTAAAGTTTTTACCAAATCTCTGGCCTTGATTACAAAGCAGTTCTAGAAAAAGTTCATCAAGAAACCCTATGAACGAAAAGAATTCAAGAGGGAAAGGTACC
>NW_020204879.1:3532-5439 GCF_001531365.2 Cynara cardunculus var. scolymus
ATTCTGTAGTTTTAAAACACACAGCAAAACACAAGCTCTTCAAACAGCTTTGAACAAAAAATTTGTTCAAGAACACTTTTTACTGCCACAATACTCTCTTTCTCTTTCAACAGATATTTTTTTCTTCAAATGAAATAATAAGATAGAATCTTATCTTTTTATTTCTTTAAATACTCCCACCATGGCAGTGAAGTTTATTTTAATTATAAAACTCATAGGCGGTGAATCCTTTATCCAATAGAAATAACCTTGGGTGGTGGTTTTTCATTATAAAATCCATGATTTCTTAACCATGAAGGTATAAGTTTTTAAATATAATAATAATTTTTTCACCAGGATATCTTATAAAAAATATGCACCACCTCATGTATGCTTCACACCACATGCATATATGTATAAATTACRTACATAYMATGCCATCTTTTCACATATATGCATGCACAATATCGTGTTCACATTTCACATATATAGTTCATGCATTTCTACTTAGATATGCATATTTCACGTAATCCACATAATAAACACGTATAAATTACCTCAACCCAGGTTGTCTAAATCCTGGTTATAACATTCTTCCACCCTTAAAAAAATTCCGTCCCGGAATTCACTTATTCAAATAACCACGAATATTGGGTTTTCATATCAGATTCTAATTCCCAAGTTGCTTCTGAACCCTTATGAAAACGCCACTGTACTTTCACTAAACTGATCTCCTTGTTTTTCAATACTCTGGTCTTTCTGTCAATTACTGCATCTGGTGTCTCGATAAAACTCAGTTTATTGTCGAGTTTAATCTGAAGGTGTGGTATTGCTAAGCTTAATTATGCCAAACATTTGTGTAGATTTGATACATGAAAGGTGTTGTGAATTAAGCGAAGTTCTTCTGGTAATTCCAATTGATAAGCTACCGGTCCAATTCTTTTGCAGATTCTGAATGGTTCAATATACCTTCGACTAAGCTTACCTTTCTTCCCAAATCTTATAACACCTTTCCATGGAGATACCTTTAACATTACAAAGTCGCCTACGTTAAATTCAATTGGTTTTCTTCGTTTGTCGGCATAACTTTTATGTCGATCTTGGGGAGTTTTGATTTTTGCTCGAATCTGGTGAATCTTTTCAGACGTTACTTGCACAATCTCGGGACCTGTCAACTGTTTTTCACCTACCTCATTCCAACACAACGGTGTTCAACATTTTCTTCCATATAGGACTTCATATGGTGCCGCTTGGATGCTGGAGTGATAACTATTATTGTAGGAAAATTCTATCAACGACAAATGTTCTTCCCATGATCCCCCGAAGTCGATGACACAAGATCTCAACATGTCTTCGAGAGTTTGGATGGTTCTTTCACTTTGTCTATCTGTTTGTGGGTGATAAGTCGTACTCAATCTGATTTGTGATCCCAAAGCTCTTTGCAGACTTTCCCAGAACTTTGAAGTAAAGCAACTGTCTCTATCAGATATAATGGTCAATGGAACTGCATGTCTAGTCACAATTTCTTTGATATAGATTTGAGCCAATCTTTCCAATGAATAAGTCTATTTCATTGGTAGGAAATGTGCAGACTTTGATAGACGGTCCACTATTAGCCATATTGCATCATAAGCTTTTGGAGTTCGGGGTAATTTCATGATAAAGTCCATCGTAATATGATCCCATTTCCAGATCGGTATTTCCAATTATTGTAGATTCCCATAGGGTCTCTGATACTCAATTTTAACCTGCAAACAAGTTAAACATCATTCTACATATCTTGCGATATCTTTCTTATCTTTATACATTTTCTTGGTACCTGGATGGATGGAATAACGGGACTTGTGGCTTTCATTTAGGATAGTTTCTCATGTACTCCCATAATTTGGTACCCATATCCGATTTTGAAAACATAATACTCCTTCCCT
>NW_020204879.1:6399-7646 GCF_001531365.2 Cynara cardunculus var. scolymus
GAAAGCTGCAGGTGCGCTAGTTAAACCGAATGGCATAACCAAGAATTCATGGTGCCCGTACCTGGTTCGGAATGTTGTTTTTGTTATATCACCTTCTTTGACTTTCAACTGATGGTATCCTGATCGCAAATCAATCTTTGAAAAGTAACTGGCTCCTACTAGTTGATCAAACAAATCATTGATCCTGGGCAATGCATATTTGTTCTTTATGGTCAGTTTGTTTAACTCTCGATAATCAATACACATACGCATAGTGCCATCTTTCTTTTTCACAAACAGAACTGGAGCTYCCCATGGTGAAGTACTTGGCCTGATAAATCCTTTGTCTGACAAATCCTTTAATTGTGTAACCAGTTCTTTTAATTTTGATGGAGCTAATCTGTACGGTGCTTTTGCTACAGGTGCTGCTCCAGGTATCAAATCAATCCTAAATTCAATAATTCTATCTGGAGGTAGCCCTGACAAGTCTTCTGGAAAGACTTCAGGATATTCACTGACAACCAGAATTAATTCTTGCTTACTCTTTTCTTTCTTAGCATCAATTATGTAAGCTAAAAATCCTTGGCATTTCTTTTGGATACATTTTCTGGCTTTCATTACAGATAGCAAACTGGTACGATGATCCTGATGATCACCATAAATTACAACTGTCCCTCTGTCAGGCAACATAATTCTAATCATCTTTTCATTGCAAACGATGTTGGCCTTATTTTCTGCAAACCAATCCATTCCTACTACCACATGAAATTCCTTCATGGGCATGGGAAACAATCGGATGGATAGCTCACAATCCTCAATCATGATAGTGCAGTTTTTAAACATATAACTCACAGATACTTGACAGTTAGCAGTATCAACTACTAACTTATCATCAAGTGGCACAGAATTCATACGAGCACAAAAGACAAATGATGGGGATACAAATGAGAAGTTTGCACCTGAGTCAAATAACACTTTAGCATGTAAGAAGTTCATGAAAATTGTACCTGTTACTACATCGGGTGTAGTTTCTGCTTCATGTTTGGTCATTTGAAAAGATCGACCCCGCACCCCACCCATTGCTCCTCTGCCCATATTTGCTCTTCCTCGGCCTGTTGATGTATTGCTCCCCATGGTTAATTGTGGGGCTTTCAATTGTGGTCAATTTGGTTTGAGGTGATTTGGAGAATTATAATTAAAACACCTTTTTACTGTTGGGCAAACATTCGACAAATGACCTGTTTCACCACATTTATAACATTTCCTTA
>NW_020204879.1:8726-10150 GCF_001531365.2 Cynara cardunculus var. scolymus
TCCCATTTCCTCTTTTCTATTGCTTTCCCTTCTTCTTGTCTGTTCTTATTTCTTTCTGTTACCTCCGCTGCATCAACGGTCAATGAAAATGTAGCTGGATTCATGGCTATGACAAATTTTCGGATTGATGGTTTCAATCCCCAAATATACCTTTCCACTTTTCTAGATTCTGAGGAAATATAATGTTCTGCAAATCTTGAATATTCAATGAATTTCTCTGTATATTCCCTTACAGTTCTGCTTCCTTGTTCCAATTTTAGAAAGTCTTCTTCCATTTGTCTAACGGCAGCTTTTGGGCAAAATTGCTCCTTGAATCTGTTGACAAACTCTAGCCATGTCGTAGTTTGCAAAATATCTGTTTTGGCTAAGGATTCTACTTCCCACCAAAATAATGCATTTGATTTCAACAAAGAGACTGCAAATCTGACTTTATCTGTTTCTACACATTGGATGGTATTGAATACAGACTACATCTCTTTGACCCAACACATAGCTTTAACTGGGTCTCTTTCTCCCGAAAAGGTTGGTGGTTTACAAGTTAGAAACATCTTTATATTTCCTTCCCTGTTATTGAGAATTCGCATTGATGGAGTAACTTCAATTCTGCCTGTTTCTATTCTAGCAGGATTCCTCAAAATAGAAGTTAAGGTTTCCCTTAGCTTTTCCATTTCTTCAGCTAATATGTCTCTTGTTACTTATTCTGGGTGAGACATCCGTTCTTGATTCATATTTTCAGAGTTTGATTCGGCTTGATTCATATTAATTTATGGCTGGCTTATTTTGCCTCTGGTCTGCCCCTACCTCTGCCTCTACATCTGCCTCTGCTGCTGCCCTCAGAGGTGCCAATAGGAGCAACAGGGGATTCTTCTTCATTGGGGTGGGTGATCCTTTTTGACCTTCTTGATCTACTAGACATCTGTAGATAACAAAGTTAAAACACATATTTTTCACATTCCCAAATATAATAAAGTGTCCAAGTTCAGTTATGTACCTGTAGATTCAAAATTACATTGGCCAGATGTAATCCAAAAATACCTTACACATTGATCTCTTAACTTATTATATTTATTTCAAAGGTGCTAACTATGTCTGCGACCCTAATATGCAATGAAATAGTTTAAGTCTAGGTATCATGCATGTGAATACCTAAATCTCTTAAACTCAGGCTCTGGTACCAACTCTGTAACACCCCCAAATCCATACATTGCATATAACACATATTTCATATACATAATACAGGTTTTCCCCCATATAGGTCCTTGATACAAGAGTCTATAATGTAAAATACGCAACCCAAAAATTTCAAAAGTACATGTTCTTGCATCCTAGCATCTATGCTTCCAGAACAGCTAAGCACATAGGGAAGTAATTCACATAATGCTCTTTTCCTTATTATCTTTACCTGCACACATATTTTTGAAAAC
>NW_020204880.1:0-9304 GCF_001531365.2 Cynara cardunculus var. scolymus
AATTAACACGTTTTTAAAATAAAGTGTCATGTTAATTAACACGTTTTTTAAAATAAAGTGTCTTCTTATAGGACACTTTTGAGAATTGTCTTATAAAACCATCTATTTATAGGACATTTGTGTTTATATAACATATTTTCAAATAACGTTTTATAAAATAGTTAATACAACACTTTACAAAATGCATAAAACGCCTAAAAATGCCTAAATGCAAAAAAAAAACATCTTACTAAACCTATTGCAACAGTTTTAGATAGAACGTTTTTTGGTTTGATCATATAATTATCGCAAGTCCTATAAAGTATTTTTCTAGAATGCTTCTATATTTTAGGCGTCCTATAAAATTATTATTTAATTTATAACTCTTGATCTTTTATATCGGTTGTTTTGATAGGTATGAAAAACTCATTTTGAAAAAACAAAACAAAACAAAACTTGGGTTCTCATTTTAAATACCAAGAGTGAAGGGGCCAAATTTCAAATTTTTATAAAACTTGTAGTACTATGCACAATATTATATTAAAAATCAAAATAGGGGGAGGGGGAGGGCCCCCATAGCCCCTTAGGGGATCCGCCTATGAGAATAAGCCATACCGGCTATACAGTCGATTAAGCCACAACCGAACAACCCTTTAGCCTTTTTTGTATGCTTTCATTTTGAATTTTTTCGTTTAAACACAATCGTTTAACTAGATTGAAAAATGATGTAACAAAGTTTCAACGTGACCAACCAAACCGTACGCTTTGAGTTAGGTTGTTGTTTTGATTGGGTTAGGTTGATATTCTTTTAAACCGCAAACATGGGTTATTTAAATGTTTTCGACCCGGACAAACTTGACTGGGGTGTAGCCCTAATTATGATAATACAAGTACAAACCAAATATGCAGTAAAAAAAAAGGAGCACGATTCACCAAGCAGGGATGGACCCAAGAATTTTTGGATACGGTGCCACCATATAAAACGGTTGCACCTTCTAGAATAAAACGGTTGCACCTTTTACGAACCTAATTTTTTCTACCTTACCATGGAGGAACAATATGGTGGCACGTGCCAACTAACCACCCCTCTAGGTCCGTCTATGCAAGGTCTATCACTTTTCCAAGCGTTTAGAAGAAAAATCTTCACGCTCGCCTTACCATCTCTTGCCAACGACTTTTTGGTTATTTTCACAACCGCATTACAATGTTCATGACATCGAAAGTTCATTTGAATGTCATAAGTTCAAGTTCCATTGTTTCCAGATTCTGGAAACAATAAAAAATACAACTATATTGTTCATAACTTTTGAATCGCATTCGCTAACTAAATCAAACCAGCCCAGCAAATCCCACAATAGATAAGGTTCGAGTTTAATATCCATCACCTATAAATTCTAAAAGTGTGACGGATAATATGATTGTCCAGCTCCAAGAAAACCGACACCATAACTATCTCCAAAGAACGGAAAAGAACGTTGAGGAACTAGTGATTCCGGGAATTCAAACTTCCCACATGAATAATTTCTTTACCTGTCATGTAGATCAAAAACAATGGTCGATGTTACTTGACAAAAAAGTTACGCTAAAAAATGAAGGTTTGACTTTGACCTATACATTTCTAAGATATGCATGGAGAGATGATACCGAGACGGTTTTTTTCTAGATAAGTCCAAAAGTTGCTCTTAAAACCAAATGAAACCAACAAGGCCAGTATACCTCACATGGCAGTGGGATGTACGCAGATCTTACCTCTACTCCAAAGAGTAGAGTAGTTGTTTCTGTGAAAGCCACACACACATATTTCACGTGTTTTGGAGCGAATGGACATCTGTTTATATCTAGTTGCAGCAGTTACGTTCGTAACATCCTAATAAGTATTGTAAAAGAAGAAAAATGCACAAATCGGAATCTTACTTGCTCAAGAGTTAAGAACATTATAACGTTCCAGGATCCTAGCCGACCAAAATTTGGAAGGAATCCCTTGTAGAAAGCGAGGGCTCCCTGCAAAGCAGAATAATCACATCACCGTGTTATCTTCTTGATCGTGTTTGCAGTCGATAGTATAACAGAAATAAGTTGGCAACCAAAGGGTTAAACAATCATCTAATAATCGAAAAAAATGAGTATAAGCATACCTCAACTCTCAAGGTTTTAACCATACAATCAACAGTGCTTTTGTAGATTGAATCTCCCATCATTCTAGACTTCACCTGGAAACAACGGAAATAGCAACCAACAATTTGACTTCCTTCTAAAAAACGTGAAATGGTGCGCACATTGAAACACTTGCTACCTCCAGGATCAAAACAGTTGCATAATTTCATAGAGGAAAATGGAAAATGCAACAAGGTTTAGTTTGGTTCCTATTTAGTGTAACGAACAATATTTTTGTCAATCGATGTAAGGGAGTTCCAAAATTTCCTATTTTGTACCCATTTTGACCGATATCCTACTGATCTTGTAACGTTTGATGATGTGGATACCTGCTTATGGAATTTCTACAAAAAGTCTATGGTGAAGTAGACGATAAACTTGACATTCCGCTTCATCAAATGTTAAAAAATTAGCGAGCTATTAATCAAAATGGGCAAAAAAATAAGAAATTTTGAAACTTTATTACGTTAAATAGGAAATTTTGAAGGGAAAACGTTCTTGGTTACATTAAATGGGAACCAAGACAAACTTAGTTTTTGCCCTAATTTCATATAAATCTAACATCAACACTATGAGGTGTAGTGTCCGTTACTGAAGTAAAATAGCTATCATTTTTTTTTTCTGAAAGGTTCAGAGAAAGAATATCAACCATAGAGTTTAAAATTCGGTGTTCTTAAGCATAAAAATCAAACTCCAACTACACGAAGTTTGTATCCATGCCTTGGACAGATCTAAAACAATCTGAATTATGAAGGGCCAAATTGCATAAAAATGCAACATACTTTGGTATGATTCCTATTTTCGGTCGTGTTCTTTCAAAACCTTCAATGTCTCAAACATTTTGAACCAATTATAGAAAATAGGAATCGGACCAAAGAATGTTGCATTTCCATGCATTTTTAGATGTAAATCAGGAATCTAAATGTTTGAGATGTCACATCTGAGGTGCGAAAGTGAAGTTTTCAGACCAACGTATATTGCATTGTCATGCAATTTGCCTGTAATGAAGCTATGAAGCGATTTTGCACAAACCCAATGAGTTTACCACATCAACAGGTGAACCAATCAACACCGCAAAGAATCCTGCACCTAAACCGGCTAGTAGATGAGTTAATATATTGTCCGTGAACCCTGGAATTTTCAAAATGCTCTACACGAAGAACCAAAAACAAGAATATGATGAGTAAGTTGTAGAACCAGCAATGAATACAAACAAATTAATTAAAACACTTGAGATAACTCGGACCTGTTTCACTTGATCATAGCTAGCGAGTTCTGCTGCATTAATAATAGCATTTCTAGCGATATTTGGGCCCAGACCAGTCCAGAGAGCCACTAGTCCTTCCTGTTTATAGAACATAAATACAAGAACTGGATGTGGGAAATAATATGCTGAACCCGTCTAGCTCTGAAGATAACAGCCAGGAAAATTTCCCAAATATATATGAAAGGAACATACCTCCTTCAATATGGTGTAGTAGGCATTTAGAGCACCAGAGTAGCGTCGGGGTGCGCCATGTGGTAATTTACCTTCCGCTTGAAGCCGAACTTTCACTAGATCGGTTGGATTAGCCAACGAAATCGCTATAGCACCTGTTGATGAGAAAGATGTTGGCTTAACAAACCTTTAGCTTTAGGTGGTCAAAGTCATAAATAAATTCCGGCATAGAGTCATAATGTAAATGATCGATTTTGTTTCGTTGTATCTCTCCATCCCAAAATAAATGTCCACTATAAAAGAGCACACTGTTTTTAAATGTGATTACTACAATTTATAATCAACCAAATGACAAGTTTACCCTTAATAATAGATGAAGTAATAAAAATCTCCATCTCATAACTAACGTAGAACCGGAAAGTAGGCACTTCCTTTTGAATGACACTTATTCTGGGACAAACTAAAATAGAATTGTACACTTACTTTGGGACAAAGGGAGTAAAAAAGTTACTAGTAGGGGTACAGTTTGACCTTTAGGATCTCATGGGATTAGTCGAGATGCAGGCAAGCTAGCTCAGACACCCACGGTTACCAAAAAAAATCATCACCTGTAATCAAAGCAGCAACTATCTTCTGGAATAATGAAATGTCTGCAAGAATGATACTGCCCGCACAAAAAGCCTTGACCTGTATAATGAAAATCTCAGATGTAATACACTAATGGTTCTTGAGCCGTACCGGATCAGTCCTCAAGAGTGTAGCTTATATGCCGGTTCAATGAATCACCGAACTAAACTGACCCAGTAAATCCCACTCGAAAAAACCTCCATATAACCTAAAAACCCACATGGGATATTGATACTTACAGGCTCATAAAGACTGATCCTTAAGCCTCCATATATAAATTGGCGATGTAATCCAGGTATAATACCTTTCCAAAGTGCAAGTAAACCTTCTTCTTTGGCTATAGTGGCAACGGTACCTAAAAGACCCTTGTACTTAGATGCACCACCTTCTCCCAATACCGCTCTTTTTTGAAGTTGAAGCCGAACTTTGGCAGTGTCTAGAGGAATTGTACATATCTGCACAAAAGAGGCAACACTCGTAGAAATTACAGCATTTACTTAATCAACCATTGACAACATTTGACAAAACCCTTTGTGGTAGCTCAACCATTAAGCACTTGGGTTTGCTCTCTGGTGGTCACTAGTTCGAGTCCCATCAGGGCCACTAGAGGTTTTCCTGGTTGTTAACGTCAGGAGCCCCATGGGATTACTCGAGGTGTGTACAAGCTATCCTGGACACCCATGGTTATCAAGAAAAACATTTGACAAGTTCTATGTTTTCAGGTGACGAATGCAATGCAGCCCAGATGGAATTACTCAAGTGGTTGCGACTTATTCAAGAAATGCCTAGTGAATTACCAGGAGTAAGACGATGGCATGCACAAAAGTTTCAACCCCTCGAGTGAGGTTTTGGGGTCTTTAGCGTAGATCACCAATGGCATATCTAGGTTTTTCAGCATGGTATGCATTAGTCTACCGAACCCAAAAACCAAACCAAACAGACCGAGTAAATCCCACTTGAAAGAAGGGTGTTTATGGTGAGATGTACCCACACCTAACCTCTACCCCAAAAAGTATAACGGTTGTTTCCGTGATGACATGTGAGCAAACGAACTACTAGTCTACCAAAACGACAAAAAAATTGGGATGCATTTCAAAAACAATTGTTTTCCTTTTTACACTACAAAAAATACAACTTTTTTGGTATGCACATGCATACCCCTTTGGCCATGTAGATCTGCCCATGTTAGCTCACATTACCATATCGCTGAAAATTTTATTCATCGTGGCCTGCAAATGTCTACACGAAAACCTCTCTTTACTGTTTGGGATAGAAGCAAAGATCTACATAAATCTTACCCCCAAATTGGTTAGCCTGCAAATGTTCAAGTTTTGCTTATCTATCATGCAATGTGGATCAAATTAGTACTCCCATCGTCCCCAATAAAACAAAACAAGTCCCTTTCAAACTAGTACGTGTTTTCTTACAAACTTAACACCGACAATCTACTCGTAGTATTTGATTAAACCCCAAGATCAACCTGTTTGATGTAATAAAGAAGAATTTCCTTATATCATTGGAAAATAACTCCAGGAAGATCAAATTGCAAAATTCATTTCAGTAGATGCATATAATTAACACAAAACATACACTTAATTGGTTTCTGCAAAAGATTTCCAGAACCTTCACCATGCCAAATTATGACTCAACTTCAAAACAAATCAATGATGGTTATTATAATCTTATCACATTCATCAAACTCAAATAAGATCAATAGTATCATAATCACACACACATATATACATACAAAAAGCAAATGCTGAAATCTGTATTGTGAAACAATACAGATTCAACAATTAGGCAGGTCCTGCTCAAAGCACCAAACTTTGAGCCCAAAATCTGCAAATCCCAAAAATGGATTTCCCAAATGTAGTAGTAATAATATATTGAAATTAGAGGGAAAATAATAAGAAATGAAGATGAACCTCGGCAAAACAAGCGGCGAAGGCGCTGCTAATGAAGGTTCCGGCAAAGGAGATCTCAGTGCGATGGCTGAGATCCGCCATAATTGGTACGATAAAAGTGAAGCTTGGCTTGGATGTGGGTATGGTTGAATTGAGAAGAAGTGGTTCTCAGGTCCTTCATTTATTGTAGATTGATATAGTAGCGGTGGTGGTGGTTGTCGTCGTTCACAAATCACAACTGTGGAAGTGTACTTGCATTCAAGTATTTATTGTTTGAGTATTTTGATCGGAATGTATTCGGTATTTCCCTTTTGAATCTATTTGCTTTTTTTTAGGGATTTGATTTTGTGTTTAATTGCAAATGTTTCATCAGGATCCCGATCCACAATCTGAGGGCATCGATCTCACGTTTTGTTCACCTTTTGACTTGATTGTAGTTTTTCTATTCTCCATTTTTTGTTTTAGAAAATAATACTTTATGATTGTTACTTTTATATATTTAAGGTTTTTTTTGGTGTTCAGATAAGACAAAACATGATAGGATATGGTAAAACAATTGTTCAACATTTGGTAAGATAAAACTGGATAGAACAAAACAAGTAAAATAACTAATTTACCCATGATGAGTTGTTTATTTTAATTAATTTATTAAATTATAATAGAATCATTATTTTTTATAACAAAAATATATCATTCGAAATTTTCGTAAGAACACTTAAAATGACACCAAATAAAAAATTTATGTATTTTCTATTTTTTTTATATCTCTTTTCTACATTATTTTTTATTATTAATATATAATAATTATATAAAATAATAAAAATATAGAAACCGTATAAAAATAATATTTTGTTGACAGTAAAATAAAAGTTTAAGAAACATAAAATACAATAAATAAAATTTAAAGAATGAATAAAATGTAAAAAAGAGACATGTTTGATGTTTTAGAAGAAAAATCAAGTTTTATTTTGAGGTTACATCCGAAAAATATAAGTTTGTTTCATCTCGTTCCACCATGTTCCAGGGGGTAAGGGCAGAACATACCTGTTCCACTTTGTTCCACTATATTCATGTCTGTTCCACATAAAATTCATGCTAAACATGAGACAAAGATCCATGTCATGTTCTGTCATGTCCCTGTCCAGTGTATCAAACGCATCCTTAAGGAGTGCTCACAAAAACCAACCGGACCTACCTAACTTGAATAAACTCAAAAAATTCAATTTATAAGTAATATAATACATGGTTGATATACAATTTGGCCAAAATGCATCCATTGGCTTAGGGTTATTTGAACTCAACCCGATAAATCCGATACCGTTTACAAGATACATGGGGTACAATAGTGACAATGTTTTTATATTGCATAGAACTTTGTACAGACGTCAATAATTGAATATACTATAATATAATGATAAAATGTCATCTATGTAAACAATAATAAAATTACTGTAGGGATAAAAAATGTCATTCATAATCTGTTGAAATTCAGAAGGAGCATTTTTTAGACCGAAAGGCATAACTTTCCATTCATAATGTCCCATAGGAACATTAAAAGCCGTTTTATAAATATCATTTTTGGCTATCTGAATTTGCCAATATCCAGATTTTAAATCAAATTTTGAAAAAATAAGGGCTTGGAAAAGGCGATCAAGAAGATCCTTCTTGTTAGGAATAGGGTGTCTAATCCATTTTAAGACCTTGTTAAGGGGCTTATAATTAATGACAAGCCGAGGGATACCTCGTTCCTGCTCCGAATGTTTGTTAACATAGAAAGCAGTGCAAGACCAGGGGGATTGCGAAGGTCTTATAAGACCTTTCTCAAGAAGACTGCCAATTTCAGTTTTACAGAGAATGAGGTAATCAGAATTCATCTGACAAGGCCTGGCCTTAGTAGGGATATTGATTTCAGAGAAATCATCTTCATAAGGAAGAGAAACAATGTGTTTCTTTCTGTCCCAAAAGGCATTGGGATGGTCATTACAAATGCTAAGAGAAAAATCATTATGAATGAAATCAATCTTTGATTTTAGACGAGGGTTAGAAAGCTTTTCGTCTATGGTTAAAGAAGATATTTCTTCTTTAAGAGAATATAGATGAAAGGTTTTACGATCAATACGATCTTGAAGAATGTCAAGAAATCGTTTTACAGGGGGTTCAATAAATTTGAAGGTAAGGGCTTTATTATTAAAGGTACCTGTAAGACCATGCTCATCAATTTGAGTTATAGGATAGAGTTGGTATATAAAAGGAAGTCCAAGAATAATTTCATGGGAAATGGCCTTGGTTAAAAGGAAACTGGTTGTGATGCAACAACCTTGATTGCAAATCTTTGCATTAGAAAGTTTAAACTTGATATCAAGAACACCTCCTCCCGCATGAGAAAGAGAGCAAGAAGTTTTTTCAAAAAACCTACTGGGAATAAGACCTTCTTGAATAACATTTAAATCGGCACCACTATCAATCATTGCCAAAAATTCTTTCTGGAAATGACCATCTATRAGAAGAGTGATTTTAGTAAACCATTTTTGGGTAATCATACGACTGATAGTAGCAAGAGTTGCATTATCAGAAGGCGGGGTTTCAACATTAGAATGTTGATTTGAAGCAGAAGAAGAGATATGTTCAGGTGCCTCAGTTGGAACATGAAAAGTAGCGTTCCGAACTAAAAGATCTTGGCTTGCAGAAACAATTGCAAGATGTTTATGAAGAAGAATATTGTCTTCTTTTAATGCMGYAATTTCAGACTTAAGAATGGTCACTTCTCTGTGAAGATCAGTGACAGAAATTGCCGTCGAAGAAGAATGTTTATGCTGAAGAAGGCGATGTAATTCTTTCATCGAGTAATCAATATTATTGATAGGAGGAGAAACAGTAGAAGAACTGGAGCTAGGTTTATTAAACTCAAGATTTTCTAAAATCTCAGAACAAAGCATAGGATCTTTGATTTTTTGTAAAAGTTTTAAAACCTTTTCATCAGTTAAAACATTTATATTCAGATCCTGAAATTGAGAAAGGAGTTTATAAAACTCATCATTGCTGTCAGTAGAAGTGTTATTTTGAATAACATTGAGACARTTTTTAATACAAGGCTGGCYAATAGCACAAGTATCACAAGGAGAAGATTTTAAATCTTCAGGGTCAGAGGATAAATAAGAATCATCGGCAGAATCATCTGTCTCAGCAATATAAGTACTGTTAG
>NW_020204881.1:0-1259 GCF_001531365.2 Cynara cardunculus var. scolymus
AGCCGAGACAATTATTTCTTTCTTGAAGACAGTTCAAAATAATCTGCAACTTCAAGTTCAGAAAATCAGAACAGACAACGAAACTGAATTCAAGAACAACACACTCGGTTCATATCTCGAATCTATTGGTATTTCTCATACATTTTCGGCAGCCCGGACACCACAACAGAATGGTGTTGTTGAACGAAAGAATAGAGCGTTGGTGGAAGGGGCACAGACATTACTTACTTGTTCAAGTCTTCCTTTATTCTTATGGGCTGAAGCAGTAGCGACTGCTTGTTTAACCCAAAACCGCTCACTCGTAAAGAAAAGGTTTGGTAAAACTCCGTATGAAATAATAAATAAAAGAATACCTAACATAAATTTCTTTCGAGTTTTTGGATGTAGATGCTTCATTTTAAATGACAAAGAGGATAGAGGGAAGTTCGCTGTTAAAGCTGATGAAGCAGTTTTTGTTGGATACTCGAAGACATCCGTTGCATACAGGGTCTACAACAAAAGAACCAAAATCATCAATGAAAGTGTGAACGTATCTTTTGATGAAGTCATTGATGTGGCTTCTGAACAAGTCAGTTCAGGACCCAGTCTTATAATTAACACTACGCGGAAAGCTGATCAACCTGAGACTTCTAACTCTAATAAAGCTGATTTAGATTTCTTATTTGAACACTTTTAAAAAGAATATTTTGATAATAAGCCTAATTAGTCTATTATTTTGATCAGGGAAAATTCAACTGAACAACAGTTGTCGGGTCCATCTTCTGATGTGCCTGTAACTGAAACAGAAGAAGAAGCAGAAGAAGTCGATGAAGAGATAGAAATGGAGAATCCGAACAATCCCGTTCAGTGTGAAGAGGGTGAAACTTCTGAAATGCAAGAGGCGTTGGTTGAACCAGTTGACAATAATCCATCTCAATCAGATATTCAACCTATCCTAGTTCCTAATATTGAACCTTCACCTGAACCTGCTCCTATAAACTCCCTAAGTTCTTATATTGATCAAAATTTAGATCAAAGTTCTTATACTCCCTTACCTCATAGCAAGAAGTGGACCCGAGATCATCCAGTACATCAAGTAATTGGTGATCCATCAGCACCTATTTGTACACGGTCCGCGACTGCTAATGAGTGTCTGTATTCCATATTCTTGAGTAAAATTGAGCCGACTAAGGTTTTTGAAGCCTTAGCAGATTCAGATTAGATATTAGCAATGCAAGAAGAGCTGAACCAGTTCGAAGCACTCAAAGTCTGGAGATTGG
>NW_020204881.1:3329-8984 GCF_001531365.2 Cynara cardunculus var. scolymus
GACTTAATCTGTATTTTCTTTCATATCGAATCTGAAAATGAATCATAAAAGGATAAACATAAATAAAAACAGTTTTATCTTTGTTTGGTTGTGTGTATTTTGATTCTTTTTGTGCGTATTTTGATTTTTTTTGTGTGTATTTTGATTGTTTAGTGCGTATTTTGATTTTTTTTAGTGTGTATTTAGAATTTTTACTGTGTTTGAATGTTTTCGTGTTGAACGGATATTTCACCGGACAAGGTGATCGGAGTTCACTCCGATCAACCTTAATCCGGTTGATGATTGTCCGATTTAATTTCTTTTCATGTTAGACTTAGTATTTTTGTGAATGTTTTCATTGTTGTCCGGATTTCTAATCCAGTCACAATTTTTTTTCTTCTAAGTGTTAGTTTACTTTGTATGTTCTCCGGACTTCTAATCCGGTCAATTAGTTTTAATTTTTTTTTCTAAGTGTTTGTCAATAGTTTACCTTGAATTTTTTTTTCTTTAGTTTTGGTTTTTTATTTTTCTTTTTTCTATGTCTGGTTTTTTTTTTTTTTAGTTTAATATTTTTGTGTGTGTTGTATTTTTTTTAATAAAATGGTTTCTAATATTTTAGAATTTTTTACAGGTTAATGGCGGAACAGCGACATGAATCTGACGAGGAATCTCATGTTCCTTCCGTCAGATCTGATAATATTCCAATTCACCCGTCAAACCAACCTGTTGGGCCTGTAAATTCAGTTTTGATATTGATCTCTTACTCTGAATGAATTTTTAGGACGATCACAGTGTAGCGGAAACAATATTAAGAACAAAACAGAGTAAAATATACCAAGAACACACAGTTAAGATGATGAAGAAGATGAACACAGGAGAATAGCTTCAAAGGTTTTCAATTCATTCAATTGAAATTTAGACAATTACAGTTCGGAAGCTCTCTGAATACAACGGCCTAAGCTGCTATTTATACTAGACCCTAACGACCTTACTGACATGATCTAAAAAGTGAAATCATCTAAGTCGTCCAAATAAAGTCTATTAAAATCTAGTCACGTGAGAAGCACATGCAGCTAACAACCTTTGAAAAACTGTAGAACAAGATCTTCACAGAAGACTAATCCGCAGACCCTCTGTGAGCCATCTCAGAGGCTCTGCTGAAATTGACTTGTATGATCTTATTGGCAGAGGACCATTTTCCAAAACCTCAATGAGAGACAACAGAGGTTATGTTATTCTTGACTTGTACGCTTTTGTATAGCTTCTGTTGTTGGTCCTCTGTGGTCTTCTGTGGTATAACCCTTCTGTCAACACTTGCAGAATACTTTTTCATACTTTTACATTAAGTGAATATTAGAGCTAACAATCTCCCTCTAAGTATGAAAAAGTAAAATTGGACAAATGGTTGCAAGAAATGACTAATTGAAAGAATTACAAGAGGAGATTAAACTCATCCTCTGAAAAGAATTACATGAAAGAAATGAATTGAAAAATTGTTGCTCAGGCCTATACTATTACAGAAGATTAGTCCACAGCAGAGTCTGGATAGTCATCTACGGCAAACTGCAGATCAGACTTGATGGTTTTGTAGACTTTGAATATCCACTCTCTGAAGGAGACTTGAACTTTGATTGTTTCCAGAAGACCAGCCACTTTGTCCACCCTTAGATGCTCTCTGTGCACCTCTGCTGCTACTAGGTTGAACACCCACTCAAGAGTCTCTGTCGAATACTTGTTCGCCTCTGCCAGATCAAAGAACCTTAGAATCTCATCCTTGTCCAGGAAAACAAACCCRAAGATGGGATTRTGGACAATGGTGTTTGGATGAGACCTAAGCAACCAACTAGGCCTGTTCTTTGGAGGGGAAATCTTCAATTCTGGTTGGGCCAACCACATCGTGATTTCGAAATCTTTCTGGCTGTAGTATTTTACTTGAGCATGCATTACTTCGATCAGCCTTCTGAGAGAAGTCGAATAGCTTGACCTCCTCTCCATGTACTTGTTAAAAATTTTGTGCAAGAAGATAAGGTCAAATACACAGAGGTTGTGGAGGTCAGCATCTGTGAACGTGTATAGGTTGCCGTCATCCCTCTTCACCACATATTGGAGATATGGTTTCAAGAGAAGTTATCACGTGCTCTGAGAAGACCTGCTCGCGTGGCCTTGTGAGTTTTGAGAAGTGAAACTTTGCAGCGGCAGAAGGCATTCCTGTAAGCTCTGGATCATAAGGGGGCTCTGTGTCCACGGCAGAGTAACGCCACCGCAGAATCTCCTCCACAGTGGTTACGGGCTCTGTGCGCACTTTCTGCGTAGGAATCTTGCTCATAGATTCAAGTATCTCAGAAACCCTCCCCACTGTGGCAGATTCTGGTATTCTGGTTTCTTCTTCTTCTAGTATCAGCCTCTGGGTGGACCCCTCTGGTAGGATTGGCTTGACAGTTCTTACCAGAGCGTCGAACGTACCCGTGGATGTTTCCTCCTTCGCCATTTTGGAGGAAGAGCCTTCTCCAGCTCTGAGGATAGGGGCTCTGCCCTTTCTTGCTTGTGCCTCTACCAAAGACGCCTTTAATGCTCGAACTAGGTCTGGGTCATCATACTCTTCTTCATTTATCTCGTCTGGCGTCTCAGAGCTTGAACCCTTCTGTGACGACTCCTCTACAGCTTTACCCTTGCCTTTCCCCTTAGGTTCTGGATATTTATCTTTTGAGACCAGGGCAGCTGCAGAGTCCACTATCTTTAGTGGTTTGGTAGAGGTTATCTTCTTAGGCTCTTCAGTCTTTTTCTCTGTCTTCTTCTCCCCTTGTGTGTTCTTAGGCTCTGGAGATTTATCTTTTGAGACCAAGGCAGCTTGACCCCTTCTGTGGCGACTCCTCCTTGATCGTCATGGATTGTGGTGGCTTCTGTTTTGCATGTAGTAACGGGAGCCTTCTTCAATCGCCTCAGAATCCTGGTAGCCGCCTTCTCCATTTTCCCGATCACCAACTCAGCGTTCACAGAAGCGTTGCTTATGTCGATCTCTCTGGCCCACTTCATTTTAGAGAGGTTGCGATAGATTTCGCTTCTGAAGGTGTCACCCTCTTTGATGAGCTTTGAAGTGCAGTCTCTTGTTGATTGGTTGGAAGCTCGGGCTTCTTTGAGGAGTTGGTCTGTATATTTGTGCACGATCTCTCCTAGGGCTTCAACCATTGCGTCTAGCTCTCTGCGAGTGGCTAGATGGTTGATGTTTGCCCTGGAGGATTTGGTATCAACGCCATAGGTAACTGCAGAGGAGAATATCTGCTTGATCTCATCCTTGAAGGTTGAATAGTCTGTGTAGCTGGCGGAGATGAAATCAGCAGCAAACTGGGCGGCTACCTCTGATAACTCTGTCTTCAGCTTTTGGATTGAGGAAGGGTTGACAGACAGAGCGCTGAAAGCTTCTGTGAGGTCGTCTTTATGAAGAACAGAGTTCTGAAGGGCTGAAAGGGTCGCCTTGAGTTCTGAAGTTGTGGATGTCAACTCCTTCAGAGCCTCTGTTATTGGTGCAAACGCCTCTGTCGATGGTTGAGAGGTGAACAAACTTTTCAACTCGTCCAACCTCTGGAATACCGTTGTGGCAAAGGTTTGTAACTCCCCCTTCGTCACATAGGTATCCTAGGAATCTAGATCACCAACACATGGTGACCTAGTAGCCTCGGAGTGTGAGGCACCCTCAGCGACTGGTTTTGCGATGTCAGCTTGGGGACTTCCACCGGATCCTCGAACATCTCCAATTGGAGAGCCTACCAGTGTTCTGTCGATATCGTGCCTAGTAGGTTCAGAGCCTAACTCGACAGAGGGATCGAGTGTGGACTTTGGGTGTTCTAGACCCGCAGTCTCTGTGAACCTCTCATATGCCTCTGAAGCATAAGTTGGTTGTTCACTCTTGTGAGGGGAGGCAACGGATGCCTCTTCGGGTTGTGACGAGTCCTTGGGCGAATGGACTCTTATTTTTAAGACCAACATCCTTTTGAGAGGATGTTGGAGTATGTTCTGGTTCCCGGGCAGTGCATTCGACAGAGGACGAAAGAATGTCCTCTGCAGCAGGGTCCCTAGAAATGTGGGTAGCACTAGGAGGGGGGCTAGGATGTGTGCCTTCGGCATCTTTTACTCCCTCTTCTATCTCCAACTCTTCTTCTTTGTCGTCTAATACGACCTCTATCCCCAAATCAGCTCTTGTTGAATTTGGAAGATTACTTCGTGTGTCTGCTCTGTTGGGGACTCTTCGTGAACCACCTTGCGCAACCTTCTGCGCTTTGGAGCAGCCTCTACAGGGCTTTCTGGGATTACAGCCTCTGTGACCACAACCTCTGCGGGTTGGGCCTTGTTTGATTTCTTCTTCTTTGGTGTTTGCAGAGGACTCTTAGACCCTCTTCTTCTACGGGTCTCTTCTTCCCTTTCTTCTTCTCAGAAGAGTCAACACCCTTTTGAGTCTTCTTAGTCTTCTTTGGTGGGGGACTTGCTACTCTAGGTCTGTCCTCACTCACCTCTCTAGCCTCTGCTGGCTCCTCCATTCTTCCCTCTACTCTCATTTTTTGCACTTTCTCACCAAAGGGGATACCTACGCGTGGAGGGGTTTCAGGGACCGGCTCTGGTCTCCTGTATCCACGTCTGTACTATTTGCTATCTCTGTGGCTAAGGTATTTGAGCATGGCTTTCGATAGAGGTCTGGGGCTTCTGTACCCTAGCTCATGCTCTGTGGGGTGGAACTCCTACATTGGATACAATCTGGCATTAGGCTCGGCAGAGGGCAGCTTCTCTGCAATCATTTCATCAAAGACCAGACCAAAAAACCTCTGTAGGATAAGGTTTGGATGATTGAGGTCCTCTTTGGCCTTCTTCTGCGCCTTCACTTTTGACTTCTTACCCCTCTGTGTCGCGCACTTCTTCTTGATTAATCCCACCATGTCGTCGAATATGAGCTGTGCGTAATCGAGGGGCAGGTTGAAATATATTCCAGATACGATGGAAAGCATTGCGTGAGAGGCTTGGTCATGGCTGCCGACCTTCCCTGTTAGACAGTAATTCACTATTGAGAATAGAGTGTTCCAAACAGGGGGAAGGCCTTTTCGTTTGAATTCAATCCTTTTAGCAATTTTTGTATTGACAGTGTAGGAGTGAAATTCAAGAAATTGGATCAATTCGGCGTCTGTTGGTGATGGGGCAAAGGTATCCAAATGAAGAGTATCCAAGGAGGGTAGGTGGAGGGCTGTTTGCAGGGTATTAACGTTTAGTTCCAAGGGTACTAGGGATTTGTTGATTGGGTGAGAAGCATAACCAACGATGCTTAATCCAGAGTTGTCCAAGGTAGTGATATATGAGCTTAGTAAGAATTGGGTAATATATGTTTCAGTGTAGGTTTGGTGGCTGAAAGAGCATAATATAATGGATGGTTACGAAGAATTTCAAAGAGGGGATAAGTAAATTCAGGGAAACCTGAATGAGATGGAGCGAAGTAATAATTGTTGGGTTTCTTGACTAGAACTACTTTCTCGTATCGATTTTGAAAAAATTATAGAGCGTGAGAAGTTAGGGCTTGGGATTGGGTTACCTCGTTGTCGCTTGAGACATTAACAGATTGAGCGGAGGCTGAAGATGAAGACATAGTTGCAGGTTTTTAGTGAAGCTTGAAATTTGCAGGTTCGTCGGAGAAGAAGG
>NW_020204882.1:0-1593 GCF_001531365.2 Cynara cardunculus var. scolymus
GGGATTTTCCTGGTTTTTATTTCCAGGTGGGAGAGGATTACCAGATGAAATGATGGCAGAAGCCGGGTTGCACATGGGAGGCATATAGTCTTTTTGGGGATTAACCCAACCCACTTTGCTTTTGGGAGGAAGAGGACCATCATTTAGGGGTATGGGTACTGTTCATCATTTAGGGGTATGGGTACTGTTCATCATTTAGGGGACATCACTTTTGTCAAGTCAAGAATGGACTCATCATTACATAAACAACACCTTTTTTCTTCCAATTTAAATTATTTGGATGCTGAGTTACTCACTTTCTGGATAATCTGAATATTATGAATTTTTTTTTTTTTTGAATATCACTTGTTGAGCATGCATAATCTGAATATTATGAAATATTTTTTTTTCTTATTATACAAGTATAATTATGGAATAGTGTAAGAACCTCGCATATATTGATTAAAATCTGGATTCTGTTTGGGACTGCATTCTGTTTTTATTTCATGTTTGGGACTTCATGGCGGTGTCTGATCCCATTTGTCGGATTCCGATTTGCAGATTGTAAGAAAGAAGGGATAAACCTAAGGTAAGAAAACCTGCTTTTGTACCAATGGCTCGTGAAGGAAAGAAGGGATAAACCTAAGGTAAAATAAGGTATAATCAACAATTATATTATTACACATTTTGTACCATATTGTGTTCTACTAAAAACATTGCGCCATTTTTTGCAGGAAATMTTTACGGATGAGTGCATCACGAAAAGCAAACAACAGTTCGAATATACGGATGAACATTATTTTACGAACGATTGTATTTCTTTGTTCATTCAARAATTTCAAGTTTTGTAATGAGATTTKAGTAGATGGTTTCAGAAACCCTAGATTTGAGTTGACTTGTAAAATGACCACATAAACTCGTGATTCAAAGCCAAACTAATATTTTCGAATTGTGATTTACCCGCGCTGCATCGCGCGGGTACACCACTAGTATATATATATATATATATATATAAAATTCAACTCCCTAACACCTCATTGTTTTAGTTTGTTATGATTTGAACTAGATTTAGTTGACCATTTGATGATTGATGAACTTGGATATATTCTATGAAGTATAATACGTACAAAAGAGAAGAAAAACAATATATACAAAGGCAAGAATAACTAAAAGAGATAAGGGATCCTAAAACTATGACAAATGACAAAAGACAATAATAGACTCTAACAACCTTCCTCCCTCACAAACTCAAGATGGGAAGAATATGCAACACAAACAATTATTTTTCAGGTTCTGGAGAGGTAAAGGGTGCTCTCGGTGTCTTCTTCGCTCTCAGACCCTCACCCCTCCACCCTTACTAGTTTMTGGGGTAGGCTCTATATGATCTAAGGTAGCTGGTCTCGRTTGTTRGACCAACATAGAGCTTAAGTAGTTCATAAGGGTTTCRGATGAGGAAGGGATGCTCTAGAGCRCGGCTCTRGAAAGTGGTYGTTCATTTGGGTAGCCATATCTTGAAATAGTGAGGCGATTCATAATAGAGAGTGGGGTGAACGGTCCATCAGCAGGAAGGTTGTGCTTCTATATAGCATCCTTGATGAACAATGATAAGAACCT
>NW_020204882.1:2038-9489 GCF_001531365.2 Cynara cardunculus var. scolymus
AGCGGATTGGGACTTTATTATCATATAACGTGAGTGTAGGCTAAAGTACACAGTTTTGGAGGAACTCGATCATGATAGCAAATCTGCCTTCGAATGTTTTGGGCGAAGGTCGATCTGGTGGTTGTTTGATTTGATAGGGAGGATTACAAGAGCTCGACTATCAGCTCTGGTTAATTGCATTTGGCTTTCGTGAGGATTRGAGTTATGGGAGTCAGGTGATGCCATTTTAAAATTCTTGACAGAAAGTTTGCAAGGTTCGCTGGAAAAGAAGAMGCTGTATATGTGAGCGTACAAATTTGAATGTAAAAATGGTCTAGTATATATAGTGGGGARGAGGTGAAAKGGTTTAAAAGAGGTGAAATGACATGAGGTGTGGTTGGGGAACGTGGGACGTAAAAATGACTCATGTTTTGATGAATGCAATGATGGTGGGACACGTGGCACTTTGGGGTTTAATTATGGAAACGTAGGAATGTTTCAAATCTTGGGTAAAATAAGATCACATGTTGGTGACTTATCTTTCGRTCACCCACATGAATAAAATATCCATAAATCCCACRTGTTAGAAGACCAAAAAGGTTTTATACAAAATCCCAAATGATTGAAAGTTTATGCTAATTACGAAGTTTTGATCTTCTAAAGATCCATGTTCTATGGCTTTTAGTCATAAAAGCTGCAATTTTGCTCAACTTTGAAAGATTTTTGCAATCATGATGGCTTTTGATCTTAAAATAATAGCCAAATTCACAACCATGTGGAACCAGAGGGTCTCTAGTTGGTCGTGATAATTTGAAGAATCCAGAGACCCTTGATAGAGGAACAAGATGTTCTTAGGTTTGTCGTGATTCAAGAATTCCTTGGAAGTATTGGATAAATACCTCGTAGAGGGTCTAGATAGACGAACCAGAGGCTCTGGTTCGTCATATGTATCCTTAGAAATAATCAAGAGACCATAGGTAGTAGAACTAGAGGGTCTCTGGTTGGTCATGAAATAGGTTGTTCTTGATCAAACCAAAAAACATATAAGAGATTCTGCTCCCTTTTAAACCATGCTCTAGGTTTAAGTTTTGTGTGAGCAGAGCTCCCTCTTGATATATACATGAGATATTTTTGAACCAAAGGCCTTGGTATATAGAATTAAACACTCTGGTTGCATGCAAAGATAAAAACCAAGTACATATTGAGTAGCCAGAGGCTCTGGTCATGAAGATAAGTCATTTAATTAAGAGCGTAATAGTTGTAACTGCAAATCCTATTCAACACCCTAAGACAAAACATTGATGCTAGATTCCATTTCATAAAAGATCATGTAAAAAAGGTATAAGTGAAATGTGTTTTGTTAACACAAATTATCAACTGGCGGATTCTTTATCAAATCTACAAAGGAAAAAAGATTTAACCATTTTGGTAGGAAGTTGGGTATGCTAAATTTGACTACTTGATCTTGTTGAAAATGTTGATTTAGAGTTAAAAAAAAAACTTCTACAATAAGAGATTTGATTGTGAGGAATTAGTTTTTGAGTTGCTAAGTATAGAACTCAGACCTACCACTTTAGAGATCTGGATTAGTGTATTAAGAGATTTAGTTATTTGAAAACATAGTTTCTAGATGACTAAGGTGGCGTTTCGTTTGCAGATTCTGAAAGAATATGATGGAATTGGAATGTTGAATTCCATTGACCAAATTTCATTCCCTCGTTTGATTCATTCTTTTTCACGAAAGGAATCTTCAAAATCCTACAAATTCTACAAATAAAGGAATTTAACATTTTTTTAGCAATTACATGATATTTAGATGGAATGAAAATCTCTATTTTTCATAATACCAAATATGCCCTTAACCCAATATATCCTAATCTCATAAAACCTAATATGACCATCATTGAACATGTTCGACCACCGTCGATCTGAATCACCATCGATCATCACCATCTGAACCATTGTCGACCACCGCCAACTACCAACAATCTGAACCACCGCCAACCACCATCGATCTGAATGACTGCCAACCACTACCGATCTGAATCACTACTGACGACCGCCAATCTGAACCACCACCAATCTGATCCATTGTCGATCTGAATAACCGTCGGTCACTACCATCTGAACCACCGTCGACCACCACTAATTTGAACAACAATCGACTATCGCCATTTGAACCACCATGGACCACCATCGATCTGAACCACCGCCAATTACTACCGATCTAAATCACCGCCGGCCACCGCCGACCTAAACCACCACCGGCCATCACCGATCTAAACCACCCCCGATTTAAACCACCACCGATCTGAACCACCACTGATCTRAACCACATACGACCATYGCCACCTGAAGCACMACAAACGACCAYCGATCTGAACCACTACCGACCATCGGTGACTTACTATCAATCTGAATCATCCTCGGACACCGTCGACCACCAATGATTTGAACAACCACCWATCTGAACCATCRYCGCCACCGTCAATCTRAACCACTGTCCATCTGAACCACTGCTGACCACCACCATTTAAACCATTACRGACCAYCACTGATTTGAAACACTRTGGAYAGGGCTATAAACGAACCAAACGAACAAGAACAAAGGCTTGTTCATGTTCATTAATTTAAYTTAACCGAACAAACGAACGAACCCGAAGGATAAAAAAACGAAAATCTTTATGTTCATATTCRTTTGTTTAGAAACTAGKTGTGTTCRTGTTYGTTTATGTTTGTTCRTTAACATGCTAAAYGAACGAACATAAATGAACGGGCTAAATGAACATAAATGAACAGGTCTAAACGAGCATAAACAAACAAGCCTAAACGAACATAAACAAACAAACACCACTACTTGTCATTCAATTAACTATTACACACCAATTATCCATAGTTTAAACATACACAAAACAATAACCATTCATCAACCATCATCATTTGAAAAAAAAAAACAAATCACCATCATCATTTGAGCAAAAAAGAAATCCACCATCATCATTAGTCATCTCATGGAAGTTCAATATGTATCATATCATCAGTTTCCTAGAACAAACAAACAAACAAACTAATTATCAGTTACTTTAAGAAAACAAGTATTATGATTGATAAGATTAAACAAATTACCTTGGTTTACTTTTTGTGTAGTCCATAATGATGACAATACCAACCAGCTCCGTAAATGAGCATATCTATTGTCTTCGTCCCTAAATAGGCGCGATGGGCAATGATAACTATCCCACCAGCACTAAAAGCTAATTCTGAAGCAACAATAGTGATCGGAATTGCCAAAACATCAGCAACCATTTTAGACAAAATTCTAAATTTCAGATTTTTCTCCTTCAACCACTCCAAGGCATGAAAATATGCACCTAAATCACCAATGTACATGTCTTCTTCTAAATAAATGTTGTGTTTGGCATCAACATATGCACCTGAATCACCAATGTACCACCACCGATCTAAAACACCATTGACCACTGTTGATTTAGTAACGTCGTTTGGATTATGGTTATATTTGGGTTGTGTATTTTATATTGTTTTACATATTAAATAATTATTTTATTAACGTATTTTTATTTTTAAGAAAATTAAAATTTTCAAAAAAGGGCATTTTGATCATTTACCAATATCTCATTCCAATTCTAAAGCTATATTGTGTGAACCAAACAGACAGATTCCAATTCATAACAGATTACATTCCAATGTTTGCCAACCAAATAGGTGGTGAAACCTGACAACATTCTATTACAATTTCTTTAAAGTCAAATTCCTTTAACAGATTCCATTCCATCCAAAAACATTCTGCAAACCAAACACCACCTAAGTGACAAACTCGAAATCTATTATCTCAAAGTTCAAACTTGGTTCATGTCCCCAAGTGTAAATCTTTGAATCAATTATTCTGGAGTTTAGACTTAGTTCATCCAAATATCTTATTAACTTATACAAATTTGAATCACTTWTTTAGATGAAGGTTACTTAAATGAATCAACTCAAGTAACTATGACTAGGTTATTCAGAATTGCGTTTCCTAAAAATAGACTTTTATCGTMAGTCTTATACACTAAGTGAAGTAAATCTAACTTGATGCATTCAAATTTAGGATAAGTCTCGAGTAATATATTCAAAGATTTTACTTAGTTTTTGACAAAATTCTTCCAACTCTGAATTATCAAGTTAAACCTCTAAACTAGTGTATTCTGATTTATTCTAGTTATGTGTTGATCGCCTCTCTAAGTGATTTGATGATGATCCTTTTTATCTTACTAAAAGTACTTTCTTTTTATTCAGCTTCAGTGATCATCACCGAGTCTGTTCAGTGATCGCTAACAAGTATTCTTTTGGAAGACAAAACTCACATCACAAGAACCTTCATTGATATCGAAGATAAAGCTGAAAACAAAGACAAGTAGTTTGGGATCTGATGCGGTTTTAGTGATAACAAGCATGTCTACACATTTGTGAAGTCTACTCAAGATTCAGCATACACCGAACAAACCCTAGTGTTATTCCAGTGTCAGCGATCAAATGAATCTTGTTGACCAAGATTAGTTTTTTTCTTATCCTCCTACACACAAAGGAAAAACCCATACCTCTCAGAGTAAAGCACTTGTATGAAGTCACTCTATTGTCTCCAAGTGTGTTTACCTACTTTGTGAAAAACTACTGTTCGTATATGGCAGAAGCCTACATATCTGAACAAAGGACAAGTTCACGTCTAGAAGCTTGCCACGTGCCATGTACCGTCTAACTTGCATTTAATGCAATGGGTATAAATAACTGAGAAGATCTTCCTTCTTAGTGAGCGGAGTGGAGTAAAGTAAAGTGAAGCCAAGAATCATACTTCTTGAAGATCAACCTTTTACCAAAGAAAAAGACTTCCTCACAAGCATAAGACTTCTTAACCTTTTCTTTTAGCAAGTCTTACCTTTCTTGCTTTTTCAACCTTGTGTGTTTCTTTGATTGTTTTAGATAAGTTCTGTATCTTATCTTATTCTATAAACAATCTACAAATTATGTATTGATCCCTTTTATCAATAAAGAATTTTAAAAAGTGAAAACTGTTGTTTGTTTGTATTCATCCCCCTTCTACAAACTGTTACCTCTTAACTCTTGTAGATCCGTTTGGGACCAACAACTGGTATCGGAGCAGTGTTTTCTTATCTTTTATTTCTTTAAGATAATTTATTTACCATTCAAATGGCATTGCAAAATACAAAAACAAACTTTCACAACAATGGCTCTCTAGCCAAACCTCCCCGGTACATCAGAGACAACTTCAGTCTTTGGGAGGGGATGTTTCTTTTCTTGGAAGGTGTGGATCCTGAAATTCTATACTATATTAAAAATGGACCTTATTTCATTTTCAGTATCTCCAGCAGTTGCTGCAACTGTTATGACTGCCGCCACTCTTAAAAAGTAGATTCCGAAACTACTTTATCAATGAAGTACTGAAGACAAAAAGAAAATGGCTTTAGATACTAGAGCTAGATCTATAATAGCCATGACTTTTTCTGATGAGGTTTTTCACTCCATTATGAAGTTAAAAACCTCAAAATCCATGTGGTACATATGAAGTACAAGAATCGAGGAATATTATTTAGTAAGACAATATGAAACTTTTCTCTATGAAAAATCTAAATCACTGTCTGAAGTATATCAATGTTTTAATTATCTTCTTATCAATTTAAGGATAGTTGGAAGAGAATATTCCAACTCTGAGACCCTGATAAAGTTCTTAGAATGCTTGCTAGAAACATGGGATAATTACACCATGTGTCTTAAGATGTCTAAAAAGATATGTCCTATCTTTCCCTTAGCATTCTTTATGAGATTGTAGTTTATATTTCCAATAAAAGAAGCTGGTCAGATTCTTCAATATGTTCTTCAATCTCAATCATTCTTGATTTAATCTTGAAATATTTTTGAATCTGGGATTCACAATTGGTATCAGAGAAAAATTGATTTATCAAAATCGATACAATCAAACTTTTCAGCAACAAATTGAAGTTTTCTTAGTTTTTTCAATGAAACAGTACTTCATCCTTCATCATCTTCATGTTCGACATTTTTGGACTTAACAAACTCAAATTCACCTTTTTCTTACTGTTTTTTTAATCAATTCAATGCTATAGAATTAGTATTGGGGTGAATTCGTACCTTTCTGGATCTTTAATTTTGAGGTTATATGATTTATTTTGATGTTTTGATGGATACAGAGTCGAACTRAACTTAATTRTKAATATGACTTTCCTCATCATCCGTTGAATGTATGTATTGAGTAATGAAGTGGAGCTCATTGCCCAATGATGATATGAAGAAATGTGCGATACTATGTACACCTTGGACTTTATATGATTTTGGGTAACATAGGTCTGAGCAATATCTTTGGACTTAGATGTATTTTGACAATGTTTTGGGCCATAAAGAATGATCATCGTTCAAGACTTGTACGGAGAATATTGTTCATAATCTAATGTGTTATGTGACAAGGATGAATATGCTCATAGAGGTATCCTATGAAGGCCCTCATCGCTCAATATACCATGCAATAAAGTCTTGGTGAGTGATGACCTTGCTACCTTGTGCGATAAAGTGTTGTCCAGAGAGTGCTCCTCATTGTTCAAAAGCTTCAAGCGATGAGTTTCCTACCTTTTGCATTGAGTTTGAAAGTTACATTGGAAGATTGATGAAATTGCTCGATGATTTGTCCGATAAAACTGATCTTTATCGCCTAAGTGGTAAGTGATAACCTTGCTCACGCCTTAAGGATGATTGTTGTCGCCTAAGGCCTGTCCGATATCCTACCTCATCGATCAAGGCATGTGCGATAAGGGGTTTAGCCTAAGGCATGARCGATGAGTAAAGCARTCTTATGCTCATCATTCATCTTTTGATGTTYTTGAGCTTAATAGATGTCTTAGCCCTATTCCCCTATGCTTATTGATTAAGGAGACACTTTATAAATTTTTGCTCYTAAGAGCATCATACAACATATTGGTYAACATTGATTTTTTAAGTCAAAGTTTGACTTTCTTGGTCAACCAATTGATTTAAAGCCTATAGCCAGATTTGCCAAGATTTCRGAACTACGTGATTGGTCTCAGTATTTGATTGGACTAACTGGAGTTTGAGGGATTAKCAATCATTATTATGGAGTTTTTCTATAAGAGGATAGAACATTGAGTGCYTCCACTCATTTYTTTTGACCTGATCAWTCAGAGCTCTTGAAGGTGTGCAATAATTGTTYTGGAGAATCTTGAATTAMTCAGATTTTTGAGTGTTCTTAGTCATGMTTCTAACCTGATCAATTAGAGTTTGATAGTCTAYAGTYATTCTTTTGGTGCTTTGGTTGTGATTTGAGAAATTTGAGTGCTTTTAATCATCCTTCTGGCTGGGAATTTTGGATCTAATTCTGGTTATTCAGTTTCTGGAAGTTTAAAGAAAATCGTCTTATCTCCCTGGTTTGA
>NW_020204883.1:0-1390 GCF_001531365.2 Cynara cardunculus var. scolymus
ATAAGGTGTATAAGGATCTTAGGGATCACTATTGGTGGCCTAGCATGAAGAGAGACATTGCCTTATATGTGAGTAAGTGCCTAACCTGTGCAATGGTCAAGACAAAACACCAAAAACTGTCTTGTCTACTCCAGCAACCTGAGATTCCCCAATGGAAATGGGATCAGATATCAATGGATTTCGTTACAAAATTACCAAGAACAAGGAAGGGATATAACTCAGTCTAGGTCATAGTGGATCGACTTATGAAATCTGCACACTTTCTTTCTATTCGAGAAGATTTCAGTATAGAAAGACTAGCGCAGTTGTATATCAATGAGATTGTATCGCGGCATGGAGTACCTATTTCTATTATTTCGGATAGAGACAGCCGCTTTACTTCCAGGTTATGGCAAATCGATTCAAAGGGAATTAGGCACGAGATTGGATTTAAGCACTTCATATCATCCTCAGACGGATGGACAAACGGAAAGGACGATTCAAACATTAGAGGATATGTTGCGAGCCGTGTGATAGACTTCAGAGGTAGTTGGGATACCCATCTGCCATTGGTCGAATTTTCTTACAATAACAGTTATCACACCAGTATTCAATGCGCACCTTTCGAAGCCTTGTATGGCCGAAAATGTAGATCCCCACTCAGTTGGCAGGAAATTGGTGATAGGCAACTGATCAGGCCTGACATTATCCAGGAGACAACCGACAAAATCGCAATCATCCAAGAAAAACTTAAAGCTGCAAGGGATCGTCAGAAGAGCTATGCCGATAATCGAAGGAAACCCTTGGAATTTCATGTGGGTGATAAAGTTCTTTTAAAAGTATCACTGTGGAAAGGGGTTGTGCGCTTCAGAAAGAAAGGAAAGCTTAGCCCAAGGTATATCGATCCATTCGAAATACTCGAAAGAATAGGACCAGTTGCATACAAGCTTAGTTTACCCCCGAAGCTTAGTGCCATCCATGACACGTTTCATGAATCTTAAGAAGTGCTTAGCCGACGAGTCTTTAGTTCTACCTCTGGAAGATATTGAAGTTAATGAATGACTATGTTTTATCGAGGAGCCGATCGAAATTCTTGATCGTAAGGTTAAGCAGTTGAGGTGCAAACAAATCCCGATTGTAAAAGTTCATTGGGCATCACGGCATGGACCGGAATATACATGGGAAAGAGAAGATTCCCTGAGAAGCAAGTACCCACATCTCTTCCTTAATAAGTTTTGAGTTGATATGAGCAAGTAAATTTCGGGGTGAAATTTCTCTAACAAGGGGAGACTGTGACAGCAGTCAAATTCGAAAACCCAGGTTAGCTTTTATTAAGATTATATTAGTGTTATTGAAAGTAATTTATTAGATTAGGAGTTAGTTAGGTTAGTTTAGTTGAAAATTTTTAAGA
>NW_020204883.1:2154-3969 GCF_001531365.2 Cynara cardunculus var. scolymus
TTTTGGTGCTGACAGATTATGTGCATGTGCACAAATCGTCCATATCTTGTAAATGGCTTGTTCAAATGTTATGATGTTTCTTCTAAAAGTTTATTTATTGAGTTAGGGTTGTAATGCAATTGGTCTCAGTCAAAAACATTGAGTTTTGACCCCCCAAATGCTCAAAACATGGTAAATGTGCATATGAGAGTTTTTCAGTAGGTAAACCCTACTTTGAATAGCCATAACTCTCTAGATAATCATCCAAAATTGTTTATTTTTCTTCTGGATGTTAGCTTAATGAGTTAGCTTTCAAATGCCAGATATGTATATGTGTGTTCCATCGACTATATCTCTCTCAAAACTCGATGAAAAAGGATGATTCTTCTCTTGAGAGTTAACTTTATGGGTTATCTCCTACATACAAGTGGAATCACATGAAATTATGGAGTTTTGATCTCCAAGCACCTAAAACACTATAGGTGTGCAAACTGTGAAACCACCAGTAGGTAACTCTTACTTTGAATGCTAATATCATTCTACTTACTTGTTCTTAATGTATGATTCTTCTTCTAAAACGTTCTTTTAGGAGTTAGGATTCATTTGAATCCAGTTTCACTCAAAAATATGATGTTTTGAGGCATGAACCAATTTATTTAAGTTAAGTGTGCAATCTGTCAACTAATGACAGATGTGTGCATGTGAATTTTAGGTATCATATCTTCCTCTCAACTCATCCAAAATGAGTGATTCTTAGTTTAAAAGTTTCGTATAAGTRTTAGGTTTTCAATCCAACTTGCATTTCTGCAGAACACCTAGTAGATTGGAGTTCTCACATCTTGGTAATTTGAGGATTTAGAGATGTTGTCTTTAGTAGAAATGATGGTCATGATGTGATGGTATTAGAGATAATATAATTTGTGACTGTCGATGCTTTGGGTAAAATCATTGATTATGAGGAAACAGAGGAGCTCTGGTTATACCTTGCAAGGACCAGAGGGGCTCTGATTGACCCTCATAATGGAACCAGAGGATGCTGGTTATTTATGAAAAATCTTTTATGAATTTATGAGTTTGGAAAATAAGGTTTATATCTTTGAGAAGCAAGCTTAGTGCTTTTATTTATTGTTTTAAAATGAATATTTTCATGAGGAACTAGAGGAGCTCTGGTTGGTTCTCATTATTAGGCCAGAGGATTTTGGTTATTGATTTGGAGGATGAGCAAGTTTTTACTATACATATTAAGTCGATTAAAGGTTTTGGTATTTATTGATAAGAGCTTCTATGTCAAAATCATGTTTTTGAAGTTATAAGAAAAGGAGTTTTATACTTAGAATCTTTTATGAAAAACAGATCAGAGAAGCTCTGGTTAAGCGTTGAACCAGAGGGGCTCTTGTTGGTCATGTCTTTTGAACCAGAAGCTCTGGTTAGTTCAACCAGAGGCTCTAGTCGAACATGAACTTTTTATAATTGTTTGTTTTATAAAAAAGCTATCTTATTGATTGAGAGTTTATCTAAAGATCATTTATATGAGTGAAGTTTTGATTAGTACAACCAGAGGCTCTGGTCGTGAAGAGCAGAAGCTCTGGAAGAGAGACCAGAGGGGCTCTGGTCCTGTGTTAAAATATATTCTAAGTATGGTTTGAAACCAGAGGCTCTGGTCGTGAAGAGCAGAAGCTCTGGAAGACAGACCAGAGAGGCTCTGGTCTTAGGTCTTGAAAAGGTTTTGAAATATTTTTTAAGTCTGGTTGGTTCAACCAGAGGCTCTGGTCGTGAAGACCAGAATCTCTGAAAGAGAGACTAGAGGGGCTCTGGTCCTGAATGTCGAATTATATT
>NW_020204883.1:7350-8870 GCF_001531365.2 Cynara cardunculus var. scolymus
GCAGAATCTCCTCAACAGTGGTTACGGGCTCTGTGCACACCTTCTGCGTAGGAATTTTGCTCATAGATTCAAGGATCTCAGATACCCTCCCCACCGTGGCAGATTCTGGCATTCTGGGTTTTTCTTCTAGTATAGGCCTCTGGGTAGACCCCTCTGGTAGGATAGGCTTGACAGTTCCTACCAGAGCGTTAAACGTACCCGTAGACGTTTCTTCTGATATCTTCGCGAGTTTGGAAGAAGAGCCTTCTCCAACTCTGGGGATGCGGGCTCTGCCCTTTCTCGCCTGTGCCTCTGCCAAAGAAGTCTTTAGTGCTCGAACAAGATCCGGGTCATCATACTCTTCTTCATTGATCTCATCTAGCGTTTAAGAGCTTGACCCCTTCTGTGGCGACTCCTCTACTGCTTTACCCTTGCCTTTCCCCTTAGGCTCTGGAGATATGTCTTTTGAGAATAGGGCAGTAGCAGAGTCCACTATTTTTAGTTGTTTGGCAGAGGTTGTCTTCTTTGGTTCCTCTGTCTTCTTCTCCCCCTCATGACGATCATGGTCATCGCCTCCTTGATCGTCATGGATTTTAGTGGCCTCTGTCTTGCATGTAGTTAGGGGAGCCTTCTTCAAATGCCTTAAAAACTTTGGAAGCCGCCTTCTCCATCTTTTCAATGACCATCTCAGCATTCACAGAGGCATTGTTGATGTCCATCTCTGTGGCCCATTTCATTTTAGAGACGCAGCGATAGATCTCAGTTCTGAAGTTGTTACCTTCTTTGACGAGTTGCTTCGTGCAGTCTCTTATTGATTCGTTTGTTGCCCGGGCTTCCTTGAGGAGTTGGTCGGTGTATTTCTGTACGGTCTCTCCAAGGGCTTCAACCATTGCGTCTAGCTCTCGGCGAGTGGCTAGATGGTTAATGTTAGCCTTGGAGGATTTAGAATCAATGCCAGAGGTGACCGCAGAGGAGAACATCCCTTTGATCTCATCCTTGAAGGCAGAATAAACGATGTAGCCGGCAGAAATGAAGTCTACAGCAAATTGGGCGGCAACCTCTATTAATTATGTCTTGAGCTTTTGGATTGAAGAAGGGTTGAGAGACAGGGCGCTGAAAGTTTCTGTGAGGTCGTCTTTGTTGAGGACAGAGCTCTGAAGAGCTGATACGGTCGCCTTGAGCTCAGAGCCTCTGTTAGAGGTGCAAGAGGCTCTGTCGCCGGTTGGGAGGAGAATAAGCTTTTCAACTCATCCACCTCTGGAATACCGTTGTGGCGAAGGTTTGTAACTCCCCCTTCGTCACATAGGTATTCGGGGAACCTAGATCACCAACACATGGTGACCTAGTAGCGTCGGAGTGTAAGGCACCCACAGTGACTGGTTTATCGATGTCAGCTCGGGGACTTCCACCGGATCCTCGAACATCTCCAATTGGAGAGCCTACCAGTGTTCTGTCGATGTCGTGCCTAGTAGGTTTAGAGCCTAACTCGGCAGAGGGATCGAGTGGAAACTTTGGGCGTTCTAGACCCGCAGTCTCTGTGA
>NW_020204884.1:0-9341 GCF_001531365.2 Cynara cardunculus var. scolymus
GACTCAATATGTGATCAAAAAGACTTGAAGGGGGGACATATATCCTTCTGATTTCAATATCAACTATCTCTGAATGAGAAATTGATAGATGATGAGCTGCATGCCCCAAATGTTATTGAAACATGTATCTATTGAGAGATAAATGAGTAGTTGGTGGGGTTGTGACAAGAATTGGCCTGGGCTTTGCCTTTTTTAATATTAGTCTCCAAAGAATCAAGAACTAATAGATTATGTTTTTTGCCCGGATTATGTAAGTTTGGAACAGGATTTTCGTATTCTTTTAATCCTGACAGAACTCTCGTTAATTCTTTTAGCTCACAACAACTACCCCTCTCTTTTTCATTTTAGTCTCAGCACACAAAACCCTTTTGTATTTAAGCTGACTCAGATATGGTTGTCCTCTTGGGTAGGTCTGTCGGTATAGAGGTATTTCTGATAAGCACTCAGTCCCTTCTAAAATTTAGCATTATGCACATTTGATCACAATGATTGATCAAAATATTATTTCTTTAAAGCACAATGATCAGATAAAAGTTGATAAAAAAATTTGGCTTTAAGCACAATTACCAAAAGAATGAAGCGACAACGATTCGATTATTCGGTATGTGAGAGAAATGAATGAAGATCTGTAAGAACAAGTTTATAGATTCTGATATTCAAAAAAATGAATATATATGAATCAATGTAAAAAAATATCAGAAAACAAAATTTGAATACAAACGAGTGTATTATCACCGAAAATGATTTTCGTATAAGAGATGTGACAATAACATTTTGAAGAATAGCTGAAACAGGTATTGAAGTTATGTACGACAAGAAATTACACAAGTAAAATCTCAGGAAATACCTGTTCAGAGAATGTACTCGTTTCCGAAAAAAAATTCAAAAAAAATATTTATTGAACTTTCTAGAGAACTTCCCCTAGAAAGTAGATTTAAGTAATGAATCATTTAAGCTCAAAAATTAAAAAGAAAACGTTTTAAAAACGGGTTCCAAACTAAGTGTTTAGAAACCACACTCGGTAAACACAGAATCTGAACTGAAATGTTCAGAAGCCTCGGTATTTAAGCTCGGGTCCTAAACTGGGTGTTTAGAAGCCTTGTTTGGAATAAATCACAACTCCCCCTGCATTGGTGTATCACTGAAATGATATTCTGATCAGTACAAAATGGAAACACCTGCAAAACCAGATTAAGTAGATTTTGGTACCCAAACGAACTTGGGTCCTATATTGTTAGTATTGGGTTGGACTATGTTGTAACTTCCAAACCATTTATTTCTATAAGATATTTTCTTTTCAGCACTTTTAGATACGTAAGATATCACAGAATGCATGAAATGATATGGTCTAAAAGAAGTAAAAGACTGAAATAATTCATTTACTCTACTCGGAGAACAACAATTTTTACTATTTCCAATATCAAATAATTCATYAACTGAATATCTTGTTAYADAACTATTCAATTTYGAATCATTTAATACRGATTTMGTAAAATTATTYTTCTTYAGTTGAGTAGATGATTTGAYTTCTTCTTTTACTCTCCAATAAGTCTTTAATTTCAACGCATTATCTGAATAAGGGAAAAAAATTATCATATTTACTAGAATGTCGAACTTTCTTTTTCTTTGTAAGCTTCTTCTGTTTCCTTGGATTCTTTTGTGTTTTAATCTTTTTATAATAAACATCCTCGGAAACAGGTTTGTGATGAAAATTATTTGTAAAATCTGAAGGTAAATCTGAATCCTCAGTCATATTGTTTTTAACAATAAAATTTTAATGACTGGGTAAAATATTTGTAATTTTAAACTTATCAACGTCATCATCTAAACAAGCATCTGAATTTAAAATATTTGAAAAATTAATTTCTTCATTAAAYGCATTTATTTCTTCTGAGTCATTAGCTTCACATAAAGATTTGTCGCACGAAAAATACTCAGACTCAGCTTGTTCCGTTTTCTTGATAGAATTTTCTAAAGATTCAATTTTATTTAAAAATTCTTGTTTTTGGTTATCAAATGAAAGCCTTTCTTCAATTAAAGTCTTCTCCAGCTGAACCACTTGTTTTTCTAAAATAAGAGTAGGAATATAAGGTTTAGGTTCAACTAGTTTTGCTTCAAGCTCTGCTTTTGAATAACTATGTATAAAATCTGTTGAAACTACAGATTCTTGACTTTGTAACTTTCATTTAATTTTGAATAATTAAACGGAACTTGCATTTTGTCTTTTCTTTGATGATTAAGGTCTTCTTTTTGTTCAACCTCGTCAGAAGATTTTGTAAACTTTATAGAATAATCGGGACCGCAGAAAATATATTGAGAATCATATATGGTCGGGGCAGATTTTAAAGTTTTTTCTAAAAATTTCGGATTTTCAAACCCCAACCCTTCCCGAGGGTTAAAAAATCTTGCTTCAGATGGTTTGTTTAGAAAGATGGTTTGATCAGTTTGTCCACGTTTGTATAAAATTTCTTATTTTTCCTTCAGAGTTTTATTTAACTGAATTATTTTTAAATCAAGCTTACTTATTTTGACAAKTTKTTCGTCATTAWCTAAAGCTAATGATTTATATTTTTCCTTTAATTCAGATAACTCGGAATTTAAAGCATTGGATTTTTCTTCAGATATTTTGGACTCAGATTGCAGAGACACAGCCCAATTCAAGTTTCCAGCATTTTCAATATATACTTTGGTATATCTCTCTTTTAGCGTTTTTAATTGATCTTCAAAATTATTTGAACGCAATTTTTCTGATTTTAACTCTTGCTGGAAAGTTTGAATTTGGAGTATCATCTTATTCATCTGTTTAATGCATGTTTGATGTATTACTTCATTCTCCTTATAACTCTCGATGTTCTTTTCCAGCTCAGCAATTTTAGCTCTCAACTCCTTTATGATATTTGCAATTAGAAAAAAATAGATCAGTTATAGGATCTATGTAGTGAAATCAGTTAAAAGAAACAAGAACAGTTTAAGCTCAAAAAGAATAGAAAAACACAAAAACTGATGAGAATTAAGAAAATCAACGAAAAACTGTCAAATATCAGTAAAACAGTCAAAACTGTTGAAAAACAGTCAAAGACAGTTAAAACTAATGAAAAACAGTTTACGTGACACAGAACAGGTCAAAAATTCTCAAACAGATAAAAACACACACAAACAGAAATACGATGATCCAAAAATAAAATCTAAAAAAAATTTAAACCCTTAAAACAATTATAAACCTAAAAATAAAACTGTCCAAGTCCAAATTACACAAAATAGTTCAAGTACATATGACTAGGGCTGTAAATGAACCGAACGAACATGAACGGAGACTTGTTCATGTTCGTTCGTTTAACTTAACCGAACAAACGAACGAACACGAACGGAGGCTTGTTCATGTTCGTTCGTTTAACTTAACCGAACAAACGAACGAACACGAACGATAAACGAACGAAAATCTTTGTGTTCATGTTCGTTCGTTTAGAAATCAGGTTTGTTCGTGTTCGTTTATGTTCGTTCGTTAACATGTTAAACGAACGAACATAAACGAACATAAACGAACGGGCTAAACGAACAAAATTAAATATTATTTGAATTCACAGTATATAAACAAAAGATTATATATTAAATTTAATATATAAACGAACATAACCGAACGAATATAAACGAACATAAACGAACGGTAAATGAACGAACGTTCACGAACATAAATGAACGAACGTAAACGAACGGTAAATGAACGAACGTTCACGAACATAAATGAACGAACGAGACTCTTGTTCATGTTCGTTCGTTTAACTAAACAAACAAAAAAAATTGTTCATGTTCGTTCGTTTATTAAATAAACGAACATAAACGAACATAAACGAACTTCCCGCCGAACAGTTCACGAACGGTTCGCTGAATGTTCGGTTCGTTTACAGCCCTACATATGACTCAATTACAAACTAATTAACAACCGAAACAAAATCCCTTAATATGATTACAAGCTGTTACAATCCTTGATTCACAACCAAAGGGTATCTGTGCAGCTTCCTCTAGCAGTCTCTGATTGTGGTTCGTCCTGAAAGACAGCAACACTTGGAAATGGGGAAGCTGGTAACAGATTCTGTGTGATTAAGTCTTGAACCAAAATAATCTGCTATGAATTACTTAAACAGCCAAGTCAAATTCTTAAATCGTTCAAACCTGATGAGCAATTAAGAAACCAGATGGTGAAATGAATTGAACAAATTGATATTTGGTCAAAGAGATTGAGCAATAAGTTGAGCGGTTAAATAAACCGGACACTTATCCGGACACTAGTCCGCTCAAGGAAAACTCAAAACCGCTCAAGATGTGTGCGGATAACTTCTCCGCTCAAGCAATGAATCAATCTATTACTTATCCGGACACTTATTCGGTCAAGAGATGATCGATTTATATGAACACCAGTCAAGAGGTGATCGGTTTAGGAATAAACCGCTCAAAGACTTACCTGTGATTTGTGCGAATCCGGACAATTATCCGGTCAAGACTTCTACGATTTAGCTCCTTAATCAGCTGAAATAGTGTGCGGTTTAGCTTAAACCGCTCAAGAATTCTATTAATCCGCTCAAGTATCTGCTCAGGTTGTGATCGGTTTAAACTTGTCCGCTCAAGAATCCGTTGTAATGATGTGCGGTTTAGCTTAAACCGCTCAAGGCTTCAAATACACCGCTCAAGTACCCCGATCAAGCTATGTGCGGTTTAGACTTGGATTAGGAACTGATTGATACAATGAAACAAACCGGAGAACAATCCGGTCAAGGCTTCTGCGGTGTAATCTCTTCTCCACTTAAGCTTTTGTATGACTCCTTCGATTTAAGATTTGGACGGTTTAACAAAAAAAATTAAGAGAACTCAAAATTAAAACCAGATCAAAAACTATCAAAAACACAAAAACATAAAAACTTTAAAAAAAATGGATCAAAAACACTGGTTTTAAAAAAAAAATTCAAGAACACGAAAAAAATTTAAGACACAAAATCCGATTAAATCTTGATTTAAAATGATCAAATCACAAAAGTTTGTGAATAACAAAGATTCACAATTAAATTCCGAGCATTTTGATCCTATTTTTAACACAAAAACACAAGATTTTACGAAAAAATCGGATCAAAATCTAAAAAAAATGAAGAACACGAAGAACAAAAAAAAATTCCAGAAAAAATTTTAAAAAAATCTTCAAAACTCTGATTTCTTGCAAACGTGCTTTGATACCAATTGTTTGTCCCTAAATTCACTGATCAATCTTCATGAAGCTCCATAATCATGGCAGATTTGGATTTATCTTGTAAGAACATCAAGAACAATATTGAGAGGAAAAGTCAATCTCTACAATTCAGTCAAACCTCTTATTACGTAATGAATATTACAAATGAGCTCTCTTTCCTAACAATTACAAAGACAACCTACTATTTATATGGTCAAACTACTAACACAAGTCAAAGTCAAACCTGTCTAATAAAAGTCAAACACGATGACTTTTACAATTATAGACAATATTTAACTTTCAAGACGAATACAATATAATACTGAGTTTCAGTCCTAACACCTCCTGCACCAAGCCCTTGGACATGGTACATATAGATCTCTGTGGGCCAATAGCAACTCAAAGCCTCTCTTAAATGAAGTACATATTAGTACTGGTTGATGAATACTCCAGGTACACTTGGGTTGAATTTGCAAAGAAGAAATCAGATGTTCCTGACCTAATTAAGGTTAGAAGTTACAATGGAACTGAATTCAAAAATGCCAGATTCGATGAATACCTCATCAGTGAAGGCATTACACAAAACTTTTCAACAGCAAGAACTCCACAACAAAATGGATTGGTGGAACGAAGGAACAAAACCCTCGTGGAAGTAGCAAGGACCATGTTTGCTCTATCGGAGTTACCCATCACATTCTGGGCTGAAGCTATTTCCACTGCCTACTTCACCCAACTGGTTGTTGAGAACCAGTTGAGTGGATGGGTGGGGTGTGCATTTGCATAGCTGGGCTAGCTATGTCTTGTTCAGTACCAACATTCAACGAATGAATGTCAGTAGCAGATGTGGGTGCCGACTATGTGTTTCAGCTTGGGAAGGAGCTTGATCTTCTTTTTCTGCTCCACTCTCACCCTCTCCATATTCTTTTTTTCCCTTTCTCTCAACCTCTCTTCATTTTCAACAAAAACACCCTCATCTCCTCTTTTATCATCAAATAGATCTTGAAGTATTCGATCGTAATCATCGCATTCTTCAACGTTGAATGACAAAGAATGTAAACTTGGACAAGGTTGTTGTTCTGAATATTTAGGAAATATGTCATTAATATCATCAACAAGAGTTCCAAAGGAATATTCTGAGCAGGAATATTTTGAGCAGGAATAGATTGAACACGATCATGTGCTCCATCATCATCATCATCATCTTGATCATCACCAGAATCTGCCACATTATCAGTTTCAGTAGCTTCCGAACTTGAGGAAGTTGTGGAAGTACTGACAGTTGAAGTATGTTGCCGATCAGATGCTCCCCCGCCTGTTCACCCCTTTTAATTTTTTTTTCTCTCAACTCACTTCCCTGTTCAGGTAACCCCTGTTCCTGAACACGCTCTTCTATTTCTACCTCCTCTCTCACAGTTGAGGCATAGGGTGATCCTTGGGTAAGTTCAACCGGTTCTGGTTGAGCTATTGGATCTATCACTCGCCTATAATCTATTACGCACTGAGCAGTCTGATCAGCTAAGGCAATAAGACCTGATGGTACTGGCATTATGGAGTCCAAGTCTTCAACTTCTGTGTGCTGCCTTATTCTGGTCATGACGAATATAGGCCCTTTTTCAGAATTTGGTCTAGCCGGAATATCTTCATTTGCATTCATCATGGTCTTGATAAACAATTGCAGAAATCTTTGAAACGACACAAATTTTCTTGCTTTGGACGAAAATCTTTTTGCATTAACCAGCTCTACTAGTTCATTCCATATGACTAACGCATAGTCATAGTTTCTTGAAAAGACTATTTCATGAAAGAACTTTAGAAACGAACTGCTGCATGTGTCTATGCCCATAGTTTTCGATGTCAGACATCTATTTAGAATTGAGAACAGCATATGCCACATGGAAGGTAGAAATCGTCTTTTGAACTGAGTAGGATTAGTCAACTCAGCAGAGTATCCTAATCTTTTAATATCTATGCATAACTGTTCATCAGAGATGAAGTCATCGAAACCAGTAGATCCAGGACCAGGCAGACGAAGAATTCTTCTTAATCGTTTCAATAAAAAAAAAGACTATTAAAACTAATCAGTCAGGCGACTGACATATTCGTCTACTTCTCATTGGATATAGATAGTGTTTCCGTCCTTTTCTAGAGTAAGCGTACCCCAAAATTGTTAAAGATACACCATCGGAACAGGTGTATTGGTAGATAAAGAATAAGCTATTGGGTGGCCTTTCAGAATTTCTGGTATAATAGGGTATTCGGTTGGCATCACAAAAGAGAATGTATGGTTGTTTGGCTTTATGTCTAGGTATTTTATTTGAGGGAAAAGGGTTTCTGAAGGAATGGGTTGGTTTGACGGGTGAATTGGAATATTTTCAGATCTGACGGAAGGAACGTGAGATTCCTCGTCAGATTGATGTCGTTGCTCCGTCATTAACCTGTAAAAATTCTAAAATATTAGTACCCATTTTATTCAAGAAATTTGAATTAAAAAAAATACAACACACAACAAAAACAACAAAAAAAATGCTAAAAAAATTTAAAACTAGGAAAAGAAAAAGAAAGAAAAAAATTAAAAACACAAACTAAAAAAAAATTACTAACCCTAAACAAAAAAAAAAACACTTAGGCTAAAAAACACTTAGAAAAAAAATTAAAACATATTGACCGGATTAGATGTCCGGACAACATACTAACACTTAGAAGAAAAAAGGTTGTGACCGGATTAGAATTACTGACAACAAAGAAAAACATACAAAAACTATTAAGTTTAAAACTTAAAAGGACTAAATCGGACAATCATCAACCGGATTTAGGTTGATCGGATTGAACTCCGATCACCTTGTCCTGTGAGATATTCGTTCAAAACAAAAACAGAGATTAAACATTCAAACACACTAAAAATTCAAAATACACGCTAAAAAGGATCAAAATACACACTAAAGAAATCAAAATACACAGAAAAGAAACCAAAATACACACTTAAAGAAATCAAAAAAAAACACACAAACAAATAACAAAGATAAAACTGATTTTATTAGAGTTAATCCTTTTATGGTTCATTTTAAGATTCGATTATGAAGAAAAACACACATTAAGTCCAATCAGTCCAATACGAATCCAATACGATCAAGGAATATGTATAAAGGAATCAAATGATGTAAACATTGATTAGCACAGTGATGGAACAGTAGAAGAAAGTAAGTCTTGAGCGATAAACCAGAGAGTTTGAGCGGAGAAGACGATGAATAGTAAATGAGGATAAAAAGTAAAAAAGTAAAAATGAGTCTAATATTTATAGTCAAAGTCAAAAACTGTTCAGATTCTTAAATTGCTCAAAGCTTATCCGGATTAGAATAAATCGGTCAAGAGATGTCCGATTTATGAATTGAGAAATATCTAATTATTAATCTGGACAATAAATCGCTCAGGACATGTACGATTTAGAAGAACACCGGTCACCACTTGTCCGGTTTAAGGATAAATCGCTCAATGATCAATCGAATTAGAAATAAACCGCTCAATGAAGAAAGATAAATCGCTCAAGTTAAGAATTAAACCGCTCAAGAATTGAACGATTTAAAAACTTGAAAAAAATTATCTCAACAAATGATTTAAAAAATTGGACAAGTGAATTCAACGATTTAGTAATCCGCTCAATCCCTTTGCAAAGTATATCTAATCTTATCCGGATAAGAGTTTATCATATAGCCTTTTGACCGGATGTCTAAATCGGACAATAAATTGCTCAAGTGTTGTCCGGATTAGACTAAATCGGCCAAACACTTATATTTCAAAACTCAATTATCTTTCAAAAATTAGATAATACTCAAAATACCTGTAAGAAAAATATATACTGTTAGTTCAAAACAGATAAATTTCACTCCTCCTCAAAATATGATCAGATAAAAGAAAACGCACTCCCCCTCAAATATAGATTCCCACGATCAAGAAATTTAAAATCAGATAGAAAAAATTGAAACACTGACTTGTATTTTTAAAATACAGATATTGGAGTAAAAGAATTTGAACTAAATACAATTCAATAAATTGAACTTTTCTTTAATAAAAATTCAAATTTTCAAATTTAACATACCTAACTTAGATACAAGAAAGCTAAAGCGTTTTT
>NW_020204885.1:0-1508 GCF_001531365.2 Cynara cardunculus var. scolymus
TTTAGCTCTAATCTTGAACCCAACAACTCTCGTCAATTCTTTTAGCTCACAACAACTACCCCTCTCTTTTTCATTTTAATCTCGGCACACAAACCCTTTTGTATTTAAGCTCACTCAGATATGGTTGTCCTCTTGGGTAGGTCTGTCGGTTTTGACATTTCATAGAGGTATTTCTGATAAGCACTCTGTCCCTCCTAAAATTTAGCGTTATGCACATTTGATCACAATGATTGATCAAAAATACTATTTTTTTAAAGCACAATGATCAGATAAAAGTTGATCAAAAAATTTGGCTTTAAGCACAATTAACAAAAGAATGAAGCGACAACGATTCGATTATTCGGTATGCGAGAGAAATGAATGAAGATCTGTAAGAACAAGTTTACAGATTCCGATATTCAAAAAAATGAATGTATATGAATCAATGTAAAAAAAATATCAGAAGACAAAATTTGAATACAAACGAGTGTATTATCACCGAAAATGATTTTCGTATAAGAGACGTGATAATAACAGTTTGAAGAATAGCTGAAACAGGTATTGGAGTTATGTACGACGAGAAATTACGCAAGTAAAATCTCAGGAAATACCTGTTCAGAGAATGTACTCGTTTCCAAAAAAAAATTCAAAAAAAATATTTATTGAACTTTCTAGAGAACTCCCCCTAGAAAGTAGATTTAAGTAATGAATCATTTAAGCTCAAAAGAATAAGAAAATTGAAAAAAAACATTTTAAGTACGGGTTCTAAACTGAGTGTTTAGAAACCACACTCGGTAAAGCACGGGTTCTGAACTGAAATGTTCAGAAGCCTCGGTATTTAAGCTCGAGTCCTAAATTGGGTGTTTAGAAGCCTTATTTGGAATAAATCACAACTCTCCCTGCATCGGTGTATCACAGAAATGATATTCTGATCAGCACAAAATGGACACACCTGCAAAATCAGATCAAATAGATTTTGGTACCCAAACGAACTTGGGTCCTAAATTGTTAGTATTRGGTTGGGGTATGTTGTAATTACCAAACCATTTATTTCGATAAGGTATTTTCTTTTCAGTACTATTAACATGATGATTATATACAAGATATGATTCATGCCAGTTATTATAATCATACCTGTTCTTACCTTTCCAGTTGTTCTAATAACTGTTATCTCCATGCCACCTGTTGAACCTTTTGTTATTGACAAAATTATTGGTTCTGCGTGTTGAGCACATAATCCTTCTCTTGCTAAGATTAATCAAATCATTAGTGGATTTCACAATGCAAGGAAGATTGTTAGTAACAACAGGTGTATGAGATAAAACAGATTCAGATTTWTTAACCCAAATGCTTTTAATCTTGAAAGAATAATTGGGTGATCCAATGACATACCCTTGATAGTACTGATTAGAACGAGAATAGTTCTTGAAAACATTAGATTTAGGACTACTTGAATAACTGTTTGAATATGAACAATTATAAAAGCTAGTTTTACACTGAGAAGGAGAACCAATTGAGCTTTGAGCACA
>NW_020204885.1:2420-8966 GCF_001531365.2 Cynara cardunculus var. scolymus
CCGAACTCAGATTTTTTTCAATCTTTTCAATCTTATATTCAAATTCCTTCTCGATTCGTTCACACTCCTTTTTATGATCTATCTTTAAGTTTTTGATATAATCCTCATTAGCATAATTTTTAATGTATAAATTTCTGTAATTCTCTTTATGGTTCACAATGCTCTTTTCTAGCTCAACAATCTTCTCGCTCATCTCCTTTATGAAATCTGCCATAAAAAAATTGATCAGTTAAAGATCTATGCAGTGAAATCAGATAAAAAGAAACAAGAACAGTTAAGCTCAAAAGGAATAGTATTACACAAAAAAACTGATGAGAATTTAGAAAAACAACGAGAAACTGTCAAAAATCAGTAAAAACAGTCAAAACCGTTGAAAACAGTCAAAGATAGTTAAAACTGATGAAAAACAGTTTACGTGACGCAGGACAGTTCAAAGATCCTCAAACAGTTAAAACACACACAAAACAGATATACGAAGATCCAAAAATAAAATCTAGACAAAAACTAAAAACCACGAACAAATAGAAACCAAAAATTAAAACTATCCAAGTCCAAAACAAATTGTCCAAAACCAAATTCTGATTCTAGCCCAAATCTCACAATGAAACTTAAAAAAAATTGATCAATCACAAATCACACTTGATCCTCCTTTCCAAGATGAATCTTAGTGACTTCTTTGCAAAAACAGCTTCAAATACGAGGTGCTGCAGAGGCAACTGTTTCTTCAATTGTTGCTTCTTCTACAACCCTCTCTTCCTTGATCAACGTGGGTATCTTAATCGAGAACACACAGCTGTTGTCAATTGTCTAAACCAGATGACTGAGCTATCCACTGTTTACTACTGTCAAGATCAAAAAAAAAAAAAATAGCAACCAAATTCTGCAACAAAATAAACTCAAAAACAGAAACCTACTGAATATAAACATGCTATATATTGCTAAACTGCACAAACTGTGTAAAAATCTGTATATATGACAGTGAATTAAAGCTTGCAAACTTGAACAGCACCAGAACTGCTAAGATGTATACTAGTTTATCTTCAGCACCAGTAGCTTGAAAAACGTGAACCTTGTACCTGCAGTCTCCACACCAATAGCTTCAAAAAGCTTCAATCTCACAGAAAGTCAAAACAGCTTCTCTAATCACACAGAATTGTATCTTACTGTACAAACTGTTAAAGCAATATACAGACCAATGAAATTGTCCATAACTTCAAAATAAAAACAGCAACACCTTCAAAACTGCACTCTAAACAATTCACTGTGTAGCTGCTGCTGTTTCAGTCCACAAGTTGCAAACACACAGTCACAAAACACGAACCTAAACCTACTCAAATCACTTCAACAATCAACCAGTATAAAAATAGATCAGCTTCTATATGCAGAACAAAAGCTAGCTGCTGCCAAAAGACGTGAACAGATTCTGCAAGATTCTTGAATCTCTATGACTTTTCTTCTGGTTCTTCCAGAATTCAAAACAACCAATCTTAAAGTGCAGCTAATGAATGAGCATATACACTTAAATTCTCAATATAACAACAACTCGAACTTGATTATACTAAACCGTTCAAAATGTGTGCGGACAACTCTCCTCTCAGGCAAGGTACGGTTTAAATGAATAATAAAAGGAACCATATGAAGACAGTCAAAATTGATCGATTCTTGTCAAAACAGTCAAGGTATTGAGTGATTTATCAAAATAAATCAAGAAACAGTGAACAATTGAGAATCTGGGTAAAATGGATTGAGCGGTTTAGAAGTCCGGACACTTATCCGGTCAAGAGGTAATCTAAACCGGTCACTAAACCGTTCAAGAGATGATCGGTTTATGAATAAACCGCTCAAATTGAAAAACTTAAACCTGAGATGAAATCGAAAAAGCAAACCTGTTGATTTGTGCGATTTAGAATCCGATCAAGATGATTGTGCGGTTTAGCTTAAACCGCTCAAGGCTTGTATAAATCCGCTCACTTATACCGATCAAGCTATGTGCAGTTTAACCTTAGATTAGAAACCGATTGATGCGATGAAACAAACCGGAGAACAATCCGGTCAAGAGGTGTGTGGTTTACCTGTGATGAAGAAAATGTTAAGCGATTAAGAATCTGTATGAATCTGTATGATAAAGACCAACACTATTTGGGCCTAAACCACATGGGCCAAGAATTTTGGGCGATTTAACAATTTTATTCAGACAAAAAAATTAAAACAGATCAAAACTAACAAAAACACAAAAAACAAAAAAAAATAAAAAAAATGGATCAAAAACACTGATTTAAAGAAAAAATCTAGAACACGAAATTTTTTTAAAAGCACAAAATCCACCAAAAATTAAAATTCGAATGATCAAATCACAAATCTTTGTGAATAACAAAGATTCACAATTCAATTTCGAGCATTTTGATCCTATTTATAACACGAAAACACAAGAATTTAAAAAAAATTCGGATCAAACAGAAAGAAAAATGAAGAACATTAAGAACTCAAAAAAAATTCCAGAAAAACTTAAAAAAATCTTCAAAAACTTGATCTCTTTCTCTGATTTCTTGCACACTTGCTTTGATACCAATTGTTTGTCCCTAAATTCACTGATCAATCTTCATTTTATCTTCATAATCATGGCAGATCTGGATTTATCTTGTAAGAACATCAAGAACAATATTGAGAGGAAAAGTCAAGCTTTACAATTCAGTCAAACCTCTCATTTACGTAATATGATTTACAAATGAGCTCTCTTTTTTCAATTACAAAGACAACCTACTATTTATATGGTCAAACTACTAACACAAGTCAAAGTCAAACCTGTCTAATAAAAGTCAAACACAATGACTTTTACAATTATAGACAATATTTAACTTTCAAGACGAATACAATTAATACTGTTTTTCAGTCCTAACATTTCTTTTCAGCTTTTCTTTTCTAGTCTTGAGGTCCATTATCTCACCAAAAAGATTTTCATTCATCCAAGTCCAAAGATATTCCAGATGTTCCATTTGGCAAAGATGGAGTTCTAAGACTCGTAGAAACCTATATTGATGATCATAGTCAATGAACATTAGTCCATACTCAGGTTTCACATGCATTGAGTTGGGAGTGTATGGACCCTTCTCAGGCAGTGATAGGTTCAACATGGAGATGTTTGGCTTTTTCATATGATTGAAGAGTTCATCCATTGAGAATTTTGTTTCATGCTTGTTCTTGTGTGGTGGTCCCTCTTCAACATCAAGGATGGTCTTTCTTCTTTGAGAAGGCTTCTGTGGTAGAAGAGGAACTTCATTGATTTTTAAAATTTGATCAAATAGTTCATTCAACACTTCTTCAATGTAAGCCTTATGCTTGGACTTCGATTTCTGAATTACGTGTCAAATCTCTAACCACTCGTAGAAGCCATATTTGCTCAGATAAGATGGATATTCAGTGGTGGCTTGCTTGTTCTCTTCGAAGATAATCATTGAGACCATAATACCACCACATTTCATCCTCCCGTTGATGGTGAGTTCGTTATTCTGTGGGGATTCATTCTGCTTTATATTCTTTCCCTACACCATTTCAGCTTGTGATCCCTCAGTGTCAGCTCTTTCTCGTTTTCTTTTTCAGCCTCTTTTAGTAGTAGATCTTGAGTACTTATGGGGATCACCTTTCTTGAATCTCCCTTCGACACGAACTTCAGTTAGAGCTTTGGCAAGCTCTAGACCGTCCTCTAATTCTTATTGATGACATTCCATCTCTTGCTCAACTTTCAGGTATTCGTCTCTTTCAACTTTAGGGAGGAAATGAAACTCACCACATTGTAACACCCCCTTTCCATACATTGCATGTAACACATACTAACATATTTGAAATACATGTTTATACACCACTCAGGTCCCTTAATACAAGATTCTACCAGCATGAAATACATGGTCTAAAAATTCAAAATACAAATTCTTATACTAATCAATGTTCATCTATCAAAACTATACGTCCCATCATTCAATCCTCATGCAGGTAAACATATGGGGAAATTATCATATTTTCCCTTTCCCCTTACCTTCAACATTTCCTACAATACATATTTAAAATCACAAAACGAGAGTTAGACCGAAAGGTCTTGTGAGTTACCCTATTTATGTTATTGCAGGGTGAAAACATCCAAAACTTTTAAGTAAAACAACTTTTCATATATATATATATATATCACAAATATATGAACAAGTAAGAATCTCATATCAATACCTTCCACTTTTCAAACCAATAATCTCTACTTGTAAGCAATACATCAATCCCAACAGGCATATACTAATCAAATTATCATAATGCCACTTTTAAACCATTCAAATCAAATAAGGTTTATTCAAAGTTTCAGGCCAAACCTGTTATCTTCTCCTCAATAACATCCAGACTATAATTTCCAATAAGAACCTTGATCCTAAACCTTTAAGTCACAAAGAAATAAAGATTCTAGATCATGGTAATCTTAAATGATATAATAGTAAGAGTTATATTACATAACACACACACACACACACAAATGCCACTCTTATATCCAAATGTACAACTCTCCTTGATATGCCACCCTTATCCCATGGTACACCTCTCCTTGATATGCCACCATTATCCCATGGTACACCTCTCCTTGATATGCCACCCTTATTTCCTCATCAAATTTTTCTCACAAAATAATGCCATATAGAATAGACCGTAGTCAATGGAATTATTATCAGTTCAAATTCAGTTTATAAAAAATCCCCACTTCTTGTCAAAAGAGTAACAAAATGATATGTCAAAACACAATCCGGTCAAACCTTGGCCGGACTACCAATCCGGTCAACTCTTCTCATTTTGTCCGATTTATCACTTAGAATAATTCTCAAAATCTTGTCCGGATTACTAATCCGGACAACACTAATCATAATCGCTCAATCTTTAAACCGATTAAGACATGCCCGGTTTAATATCTAATATGCTTGACCGTTGTCCGATTTACAATTAAACCGCTTAACACTCATCCGGTTTAGGTCTAAATTGCTAAACACTTGCCCGGTTTTATTTAAATCGCCTAAAGCTTGTCCGGTTTAAGACTAAACCGCTTAATACTTATCCGGTTTAGATCTAATCCGGATAACACTCATATGATTTAAACTTAAAACCTACAGAAAATTTTATACAAACAATTATGCATTTCAATAAGAGTAAAATATTTAAATCACTCACCTTTAAAATCTTTTTAGAAATAAGGTTGAGCACAACTCGAATCCAATCAAACGCAATCCGGTCACCACTACTTTCTTAAATCGCACACTCAGATTCTAAGAATGGTAAGATGAAAGTAAAAATGGAGGTTAACCCTCCTTTTATACCCTTCCCTTCATGGAAGGTCGGCTAACTTCAGCCTCACAACATGAATGCTTACATAATCCCATGCATATACATTCCTCCTTTCAAATAACCATATATATACATTTTTTCACATATGCACATGCATGCATGCATATCACGCATATATATATATATATATATATATTATGCATACATATGCACTCATATACACATAATCTCACATATTAGCATGATCAAATATATCAATTTATCATATTGTCATGTATTCATATATAACAAATAATCACGTATTCATTACCTCAGGTGACAACCAGGGTTCAGTTATCACATTATCCACTCCTCAAAAGAATTCCGTCCCGGAATTCCTTTAATTGAAGAGCCAAGGACTCTGATTTCACCTTTGACTCCAATTCCCTTGTCGCTTCTTGTCCTTTGTGAAACTTCCACTGAACCTTCACCAGATTTATCTCTTTGTTTCTCAACACCCTGATCTTTCGGTCAATAACGGCTTCCGGTGTTTCTACAAAGTTCAGCTTACTGTCTAATTTAATCTCTGGCATCGGTATAGCTAGACTCGGATCGGCCAAACATTTCCGTAGATTCGACACGTGGAAAGTGTTGTGAATCAGACTCAGTTCTTCTGGCAGCTATAACTGATATGCTACTGGCCCAATTCGCTTACATATTCTAAACGGCCCCACATACCTCGAACTGAGCTTTTCTTTCTTTCCAAATCTGACGACACCCTTCCATGGCGAAACTTTCAACATCACAAAATCACCTACACCAAATTCAATCGGCTTTCGACGATTATCAGCATAACTTTTGTGGCGATCTTGTGCTGTTCTGATTCTATCATGGATCTGTTCGATTTTCTCAGAAGTTTCTTGGACAATTTCAGGACCCGTCAGCTGTCTTTCACCTACCTCATTCCAACATAACCGCGTTCGGCATTTACGTCCATACAACACTTCATACAGTGCTGCTTGGATGCCCCAAAGTCAATAATACAACTTCTCAACATGTCTTCAAGAGTCTGGATAGTTCTTTCACTCTACCCATCAGTCTGCGGATGATAAGTTGTACTTAGTCGGATTTCAGACCCCAAAGCTTTCTGCGATCCTTCCCAGAATTTTGAAGTAAACCGACTATCTCTATCAGAAATTGTTGGACCGTATTTCTCAGTTCAGGGTATTGAAATCTTACTTGATTAAATAGATAGACATT
>NW_020204886.1:0-1266 GCF_001531365.2 Cynara cardunculus var. scolymus
TGTTCTTCATTGTGTTCTTACTATTTCTACCTGTTTGATTGATATTGTTTCCGCTGCTCTACTACTGTCTAACCGATCATTCAAGTAAGTTTTAGTACCAAGAATTTGAGCTATTCGATCCTAACAGAATATCTTCTGTAGTTGGTCCTCTGTGGTCTTCTGTGGTGGAACTTCTTCCGTCAACACTTGCAGTATTTACTTTCTCCATACTTTTACATTAAGTGAAATGAGAGCTAACAATCATACTCTTTTTCTATAATTTCCATGTCTTTCTTCTGAATAGCCTTTTTAAGCTCGGAGCACTCTTTTTTAAAATGCTCCTCGTAGAGAGTTTGGTTTTCAGAATAATCTTTAACCATAGAGAGCTCCTATTTTTGTACAGTAAGAAGCTATGTTTCTCTTTCAAATAAATTCTTTTCCTTTTCTAAGGCTTTTCTTTTTTCTTTTTCATCTAAGAGCTCTTGTTGTAGTCTAGTAAAATCTTGGGTTAAAATAGAGATGCTTTTCTCTAGTTCAAAATGTGAATAGCCAGAAGCAGAGCATACTTGAGAGTTGGAGCCAGATCCAGAATCCTCGCATCGTGATCAACGGCCATGCCACAGAAGTGGGCTTGGTCCTCTTCATCTAAGGTAGAGTCAGAGAACCAGTTCTCTTTTTCAGCCATAAGACTCCTCTATGGTCTGTTGTACTTATATTTGTTCTTATAGTACAACTCATCTTTAACCAGAGGGCCTTTACACTCTTTGGAGTAGTCACCCATCCTTCCGCATCTAAAGCACCGAACTGCATGCTTCTCCTTCTGAGGCTGTTCTTCCTCCTTCTTTGGCTCAAACACTCTGTCTTTTCCTCTGTCCCTTCTACTTCCTCTCTTATCGAATACTTTACTTCCAAACTTTGTATGAAACTCCTTCGTGATAAGAGCCAAGGATTGTGCAAAGGCACTAACGTCGTCATCTTCAGAGCTTGATGCTCTGTCTTCGTCATCACTATCTGTTAGACCCCATAATTCATAAGTGTAAAAGTAATGAAGAATAATAAGTGATGAAGAACCATAAGACAGATGAAGACGTTAAGGCAGAATTGACCAAGTCTGGAGAACAACCAGAGGGTCGATGAACAACTAGAGATGCGATGGAAAGAGCATCTTCATCACCCCTCTGGTCAACAACACTTAGAGTTGTCTTCAGCAATTCAACCAGAGGCATACGATGAAAATATGAAGATAAGGTTGAATCATCATTCCATGGAAGACAGCTGGAGATAACT
>NW_020204886.1:1951-3754 GCF_001531365.2 Cynara cardunculus var. scolymus
TCCCAATGAAAATTTTCAATCCCTGGATGCATGTTCCACAACAAAGGAATTATGGGATGAGCTGGCAAGCCAATTGGAAGGAGGGGCAAAAACAAAGAAGAATCATAGAGCCTAATGTCTTAACGAATACACCAACTTGAAGGCTCTTCCTGATGAACTGATTCAGAAGACATACAATCGTTTCAACACATTGATTAATCACTGTCGTCGAAACGATATCTCCAGAACAAAGGAAGAAAACAATGTTTTATTCCTTAAAAGTCTCGGCGATGAATGGACACAGTTGTCGATGTCCCTTAAAGCAAATCAGGACTTAGATGGCTCGTCACTCCATGACGTATACGGAACGCTTGCTGCACAAGAGAACAATATCTTGAAGAAAAAGGTATCCATCGGTGGACCCATGGCTCTTGCAGCTGAAGAGAAGTACGTTTCAAGGACCTCCACCAGAGATCATAAGAAGAAAGGAAAGAAAGCACTGATGGTAGAATCAGAATCTGAAGATGAAACTTCTGAATCAAATGATGATATTAAAGTCTTTGCCAAATCTCTAGCCTTGATTACAAAGAAGTTCCAGAAAAAGTTCATCAAGAAACCCTATGATCGAAATGAATTCAAAAGGGAAAGGTACCAGTCATCTTATGAAAGTAAACCATCTAAATTTCATCAGAGGGAAGACAAAAGAGATGGAAGAGAAGAGAGAGAAGAAATAAGAGGAGATAGAAGAGATGATAGAAAAGAGGACAAGGATGGAAGAAAAAATGACCTCCGCTACTTCAGGTGCGGAAAACTCGGTCATTTTTCCAAAGAATGCAGAGGACGACTACTAAAGGATGCTGACTATTACAAGAATAAATACAAGTATAATCCTAAAGAGTGAAGCCTGATGGCTGAGAAAGAAAACTAGGTGTCTGATTCTTCATCCGATGAAGAAGACAAAGCACTCATCTGTCTGATGGCCACGTCCAATGCAGAATCTGCCTCCAACTCTGATGATCAGGTATGTAAGTCTACTTCCAATGAAACCAACTCTGCTCCATCTGAGCTAGAGTTAAGGGTGATAAAAATTTCAGAGGATTTCTTTAAATTAAAAGAGAAACTAAATTTTGAAAAATCTGAAAGATTAAAAGCAGAAAAAGAAGCAAGTTTCTACAAAAGAGAAACTGATCTTCTAACCGAAGAAAAAGCCGAACTTGCTAAGGAAAAGACTCTCATCACCACAGTTAAGAAATCAGAGGAAGAAAAACTTCTGGAACTAAACAAACGAATAACTAAGGACTTAGAAAAGAAAACTAAGACCTTATAAGAATCTGAGGCAGAAGAGACTATACTCAGTTGCTCTTAAAGATTTCTTTCAAAAGGAAAGGGAAATCCTTCACCAGAAGCTTCAAACCAATGAACTTCTGATGAAGAAGTACAAAGATGCCCAAGATGTTTATGAAAAGTTAAATGGTCAAATGGACACTCAAGGGATTGGATTCAATGAATTGGATTCCTTCATCGAATCAAAGAAATCCACCCTTGAATCCGCTTTCAAACTTGGATGCATTCAGAAACCCGACTTTATCCCGAAACCAAAAATGTAATACCCTGACTCACACATTGCATGTAACATATATTTCATATCAAAGAAATACATATTCATATACATCTGGGTCCCTTAGTACAAGAATCTATCATGACCAAATACAAGGTCCAAAATTTCAAGATACAATCTTGTACTAAACAACAAAACTAATCATCAAAAGCAACTCTTCATCCAATATGCATATAAGATAAGCATTATATCTTTTCCTTTCCCTT